>NC_079530.1:676373-946373 GCF_003711565.1 Takifugu flavidus
AATGAGTAGAACATGGTGGACAGCAGGACGTGTCAATGTGTAGAACATGGTGGACAGCAGCAGGACGTGTCAGTGAGTAGAACATGGTGGACAGCAGGACGTGTCAATGTGTGTAGAACATGGTGGACAGCAGGACGTGTCAATGAGTAGAACATGGTGGACAGCAGGACGTGTCAATGTGTAGAACATGGTGGACAGCAGGACGTGTCAGTGAGTAGAACATGGTGGACAGCAGGACATGTCAATGTGTAGAACATGGTGGACAGCAGGACGTGTCAATGTGTAGAACATGGTGGACAGCAGGACGTGTCAGTGAGTAGAACATGGTGGACAGCAGGACGTGTCAATGAGTAGAACATGGTGGACAGCAGGACGTGTCAATGAGTAGAACATGGTGGACAGCAGGACGTGTCAATGTGTTGAACATGGTGGACAGCAGGACGTGTCAGTGAGTAGAACATGGTGGACAGCAGGACGTGTCAATGTGTAGAACATGGTGGACAGCAGGACGTGTCAATGAGTAGAACATGGTGGACAGCAGGACGTGTCAATGTGTAGAACATGGTGGACAGCAGGACGTGTCAATGAGTAGAACATGGTGGACAGCAGGACGTGTCAATGTGTAGAACATGGTGGACAGCAGGACGTGTCAGTGAGTAGAACATGGTGGACAGCAGGACGTGTCAATGTGTAGAACATGGTGGACAGCAGGACGTGTCAATGAGTAGAACATGGTGGACAGCAGGACGTGTCAATGTGTAGAACATGGTGGACAGCAGGACGTGTCAGTGAGTAGAACATGGTGGACAGCGGGACATGTCAATGTGTAGAACATGGTGGACAGCAGGACGTGTCAATGTGTAGAACATGGTGGACAGCAGGACGTGTCAGTGAGTAGAACATGGTGGACAGCAGGACGTGTCAATGAGTAGAACATGGTGGACAGCAGGACGTGTCAGTGAGTTAGAACATGGTGGACAGCAGGACTTGTCAATGAGTAGAACATGGTGGACAGCGGGACGTGTCAGTGAGTAGAACATGGTGGACAGCGGGACGTGTCAGTGAGTAGAACATGGTGGACAGCGGGACGTGTCAGTGAGTAAACATGGTGGACAGCGGGACGTGTCAATGAGTAGAACATGGTGGACAGCGGGACGTGTCAGTGAGTAGAACATGGTGGACAGCGGGACGTGTCAATGAGTAGAACATGGTGACAGCGGGACGTGTCAATGAGTAGAACATGGTGGACAGCGGGACGTGTCAATGAGTAGAACATGGTGGACAGCGGGACGTGTCAGTGAGTAGAACATGGTGGACAGCGGGACGTGTCAATGAGTAGAACATGGTGGACAGCGGGACGTGTCAATGAGTAGAACATGGTGGACAGCGATGTGTCAATGAGTAGAAGATGATGGACAGCAGGACGTGTCAATGAGTAGAACATGGTGGACAGCGGGACGTGTCAGTGAGTAGAACATGGTGGACAGCGGGACGTGTCAGTGAGTAGAACATGGTGGACAGCAGGACGTGTCAATGAGTAGAACATGGTGGACAGCGGGACGTGTCAATGAGTAGAACATGGTGGACAGCAGGATGTGTCAATGAGTAGAAGATGATGGACAGCAGGACGTGTCAATGAGTAGAAGATGATGGACAGCGGGACCTGTCAATGAGTAGAACATGGTGGACAGCAGGTACAGATGACACTTGTCATGTTGGATGTTTGGCTCTTTATGCTCGTGGTGGCTAACGGAGGATTGTCACTTTGAAAAAACAAACAACAAATTGTAACCACAGGAGCATCAAGGCAACAACCAGGCAGTTTGACCACGGTGGTGGTTGTTGATCAGAGTTAGACTTGGTCCAGCGTCTCTAGTCGGGAATTATTTTAGATTTGGAAAAGAAACTCGATGCTTTTGTTTCGTGTTTCTTTTGGTCATTGTTCAACTTTATTGTATTTGGAGCCCAAAATCCCCAACGTTGTTGCCTCAGAGGTAAGGATGGGCGATACCACACTTTTGGGATTCGATACGATACCGATACTTTTTCTTGTATTTTCATCGATACCGATACCGTTCATTTCTTACTGGCAATTTTTGTCAGTCAAAATATTATTACATTTAAGACAAATCACAAGACAAATACAGACCATTTATATACGATTTATTATGGTCAATTGATTACTAGGATTTCCTGATCCTTTAAACCTGCATAAGACAGTTGTTCCATGAGAAAATTAACTAGAATAATGTCTGACACCATCACACCTTTAGTGCACTTGAGGTGTGTCATCACACTTTACTGAGTCTCAGATTGCTGTTCAAAAGTATCATATTCACATTTTCTGCTTTAAGACGATTGCGGCTCTGCCTTTTGCTGACTGTCGGCTCGGCGGGCGATGTTGCACGTTGATGCTCATTCGCTGTCTCCTGTCACGTGACACGGGCCAGCTCAATACGCCGCCAGGTACAGGGGTGTCCCGGCACATATTCATTTAAGTAACTAATCTAAAACGGCAGAAAGTGATGCATACACCCCCAATTTTCTTTTTTTAAGTTAGTATTGATATTTATAAAAGAAAATCGATACCAAATGAGTAGCTTGTGAGTATCGATATATCGATACCACGGAATCGATCCGCCCATCCTTACTCAGAGGCTTACTCAGAGTAGACTACAGTAGAGTAGACTACAGTAGAGTAGAGTAGAGTAGAGTAGACTACAGTAGAGTAGAGCAGAGTAGAGTAGACTACAGTAGAGTAGAGTAGACTACAGTAGAGTAGAGCAGAGCAGAGTAGAGTAGAGTAGAGCAGAGTAGAGCAGAGTAGACTACAGTATAGTAGAGTAGACTACAGTAGAGTAAAACAGAGTAGACTACAGTAGAGTAGAGCAGAGTAGAGTAGACTACAGTAGAGTAGAGTAGAGTAGAGCAGAGTAGACTACAGTATAGTAGAGTAGACTACAGTAGAGTAAAACAGAGTAGACTACAGTAGAGTAGAGCAGAGTAGAGTAGACTACAGTAGAGCAGAGTAGAGCAGAGTAGACTACAGTAGAGTAGAGCAGAGTACAGTAGAGTAGAGTAGACTACAGTAGAGTAGACTACAGTAGAGTAGAGCAGAGTAGACTACAGTAGAGTAGAGTACAGTAGAGTAGACTACCTTAGAGTAGACTACAGTAGAGTAGAGCAGAGTAGAGTAGAGTACAGTAGAGTACAGTAGAGTAGACTACCTTAGAGTAGACTACAGCAGAGTAGACTACAGTAGAGTAGAGCAGAGTAGAGTAGAGTAGACTACAGTAGAGCAGAGTAGACTACAGTAGAGTAGACTACAGTAGAGTAGAGCAGAGCAGAGTAGAGTAGACTACAGTAGAGCAGAGTAGACTACAGTAGAGTACAGTAGAGTACAGTAGAGTAGACTACAGTAGAGTAGAGCAGAGTAGAGTAGAGTACAGTAGAGTAGACTACCTTAGAGTAGACTACCTTAGAGTAGACTACAGCAGAGTAGACTACAGTAGAGTAGAACGATGTCTGAACAGCCTGTTGACAACGGCTGAGACTGAAGGTAGAACATTGTAGCGTTTCTATGTGGCAGCTGTGAGGAGAACATCGGTGGTAGGTGCTGATTGTCCAGAGAGCAGCAATGACAGCTGGACCGTAGGAATGGCTGGGAATGATTCCTGTTGTCCTTGTTGTTGTTAATAGTTGTGTCTCCCTCTTCCCCCATAGGTGCCATCTGTTTTGGAAATATGGCGATTGCCATGATGGAGCCAACGTTGCCGATCTGGATGATGGAGACCATGTGTGCAGAGAAGTGGCAGCTCGGTACCAGACCCTCTCACCCTACCCGACTGTGTTCACGCTGAGCTGCTACAGACGGTCGCTGCTACACCCTCGATAAAGATGCTACAACTTACACAGTTCTGATGACATCATCACAAGCCTTTATTGTTTCTACTTACGAATAATTAGAATTTGTAGCAGTAGATGTGACCTTGGATATGAAGATGTTACACCGTGGGGCTGGTCATCGTCCATGGCAACCTGCTAGATAGTGAGACCCTCAAGAGAAGGATGGTAGGTTAGGGACTGTGGATCATTGTGGATGAAGGAGGCTGCAGGTAGGAGAAGCACCAGGAGTCCTTCAGCAGTCTACAAGTTGGTAGGAAGCTCCTCCTGCAACAGTTGTGTGTAATCAGCTGTTTTAGGAGCCTGCCCATTAGAGCCTTTGTGCAGCAGGAGATGGGTTTACATTTTGTTTAATGTTGGGCTTGAAGGATCTCACTTAATCAACTTTAAGTTCTAAAGGTGGAACCAGAGGTTGAAGGATTCCCTAGGACTCGGGCTTCTGAATGAATCATATAAACTGGATTTGTGGTTCTTTCTTAGCCATTAAACAATCCAAAAAACAGCACAACTACAGACAGAACAGCAGAGGGGGCTGCAGCACCCCCTGTCGGCAGGAGATGATAGTTAAAGTGCCGGCACTAGTTTTTGTTTTTTTTGGAGAGGAGAGGGTAAAGGAAAGTGACCGTGACTCCAGGGCTGGTCCAAGTTCTGAGCCATGAGGAGCGCCACCAACATGAGGAAACAAGCTTAGACTGGAATCCTTCCCAGAACTAGTCAGAACTAGTGTGGAAAAGGTCCATTCACCAGTTAAAGACCGGTTCCTGGTTCCTAGCTGGTCTAGTTACCTAGTTTTCAACATCTCCTTTGTGAAGAGTTTTGAAGGTCTAAACTGTCACGTTAGTTCTTCATCTCAACTGGCTCTGACTCCGACTATGATGTGTTCAAAGGTCAGCAAATATGAAGAGCTGAAGGGGAGGAGGCCCAGCGGTTGCTCACGGACTGGTTTAGTGGTTTCGGTGGTGGTGACCGGTGACTTGGTGAACTAAAAAGAGCAGTTTAGCTCCAGATGGAAGATAGTTCAGGAAGAGAGTGATGAAAGCCAGGCGGTAAAGACAGCCTCTAAATCAGACATGGCCGTTATTAGCAGGTCCAGAAACAGTGTTGACATCACTTCCTGTCATGTGACCCTCTCCGTTGAGCCTGTTAATGTTTTACAGACTAGAGAAGGTAGCTTTGGCTGAGCAGGCGTCCCTCAGGACGGAGGGACAGACTGTGGGTTGGCCTGTTTGCTCCTGCTGCTGCTCTTATTACTTTGCTTCAGCATCAGCTCAGTCAGATAAAAGAGCAGAGATGAGTGAAAACAGGATATGAGCTCAACACGCACGTCGGCGCCGCCACAATGGAGCAGCACCAGCTGCTGATACTCATCTGCTTCTCATATGTCCTCTCTTCTCCGTCCGTCTGTGGTCCAGGTGTTGCCTTCTTACCAGCCTCCCTCTCCTACCTTATTGGAACGTACATCATCGGCAAATTGGCCCACAGGATCGGGAGGTGGGGAAAGAACTGATCCTTATCTCTCTCTCATATCTGCTTCCGCTCCTCTAAATGAGTTTTCACCAGTTTCCTCAGGCTGCCTTTATTGGACCTGACAAACACTCCGTGGTGGTACCTCCCGCCACCTCAGGAGGGGTGGAGGGATGGATGGAGGGATGGAGGGATGGATGGGTGGAGGGATGGATGGAGGGGTGGAGGGGTGGATGGAGGGGTGGGTGGAGAGGTGGAGGGGTGGATGGAGGGGTGGATGGAGGGGTGGAGGGGTGGAGGGATGGAGGGGTGGAGGGATGGATGGGTGGAGAGGTGGAGGGGTGGAGAGGTGGAGAGGTGGAGAGGTGGATGGAGGGGTGGAGAGGTGGGTGGAGGGGTGGATGGGTGGAGGGGTGGAGGGATGGAGAGGTGGATGGAGGGGGGGTGGGTGGAGGGGTGGGTGGAGGGGTGGGTGGAGAGGTGGAGGGGTGGAGAGGTGGATGGGGGGTGGAGGGGTGGAGAGTGGTGGAGGGGTGGAGGGATGGGGGTGGAGAGGGGGAGGGATGGAGAGGTGGAGAGGTGGAGGGATGGATGGGTGGAGAGGTGGGTGGAGGGGTGGAGGTGGAGGGGTGGAGAGGTGGAGGGGTGGAGAGGTGGAGGGATGGAGAGGTGGAGGGATGGAGGGGTGGAGAGGTGGAGGGGTGGAGAGGTGGAGGAGGGGTGGAGGGATGGATGGGTGGAGGGGTGGAGAGGTGGAGAGGGGATGGAGGGGTGGAGAGGGAGGGGTGGAGGGGTGAGAGGTGGAGGGATGGGTGGAGAGGTGGGGGGTGGAGAGGTGGGGGGTGGAGAGGTGGAGAGGTGGAGGATGGAGGGGTGGATGGAGGGGTGGAGGGGTGGATGGGTGGAGGGGTGGAGGGGTGGATGGAGGGGGGGAGGGATGGAGGGATGGAGGTGGAGAGGTGGAGGGATGGAGGTGGAGAGGTGGAGGGATGGAGGGGGTGGAGGGGTGGGTGGAGAGGTGGGTGGAGGGGTGGATGGAGGGATGGAGGGGTGGATGGAGGGGTGGAGAGGTGGGGTGGAGAGGTGGAGGAGGGGTGGAGGGAGGATGGGTGGAGAGGTGGATGGAGGGGGGTGGAGGGATGGAGGGGGGAGAGGTGGAGGGATGGATGGGTGGAGAGGTGGATGGATGGATGGGTGGAGAGGTGGAGGGATGGAGAGGTGGAGAGGTGGAGGGATGGATGGGTGGAGAGGTGGATGGAGGGGTGGAGAGGTGGATGGAGGGGTGGAGAGGTGGAGGGATGGAGAGGTGGAGAGGTGGAGGGATGGAGGGGTGGAGAGGTGGAGGGGTGGAGAGGTGGAGGGATGGAGGGGTGGAGAGGTGGAGGGGTGGAGAGGTGGAGGGATGGAGGGGTGGAGAGGTGGAGGGATGGAGAGGTGGAGGGATGGATGGGTGGAGAGGTGGATGGATGGATGGGTGGAGAGGTGGATGGATGGATGGGTGGAGAGGTGGAGGGATGGAGAGGTGGAGAGGTGGAGGGATGGATGGGTGGAGAGGTGGATGGAGGGGTGGAGAGGTGGAGGGAGGAGGGGTGGAGAGGTGGAGGGATGGAGAGGTGGAGGGAGGAGGGGTGGAGAGGTGGAGGGGTGGAGAGGTGGAGGGATGGAGAGGGTGGAGGGGTGGAGGGGTGGAGAGGTGGAGGGATGGAGGGGTGGAGGGGGAGGGATGGAGGGGGGAGAGGTGGAGAGGTGGAGAGGTGGAGGGGTGGAGAGGTGGAGGGATGGAGGGGTGGAGAGGGGTGGAGAGGTGGAGAGGGGATGGAGGGGGGAGAGGTGGAGGGGTGGAGAGGTGGAGGGGTGGAGAGGTGGATGGAGAGGTGGAGGGGTGGAGAGGTGGAGGGGTGGAGAGGTGGAGAGGTGGATGGAGGGGTCCTGACCCTGACCCTGACCCTGATCCTGTCCCTGTCCTGACCCTGACCCTGACCCTGTCCCTGTCCCTGTCCCTGTCCCTGTCCCTGTCCCTGTCCCTGACCCTGACCCTGATCCTGATCCTGATCCTGATCCTGTCCCTGTCCCTGACCCTGACCCTGATCCTGATCCTGATCCTGTCCCTGTCCCTGTCCCTGTCCCTGTCCCTGACCCTGACCCTGATCCTGATCCTGATCCTGATCCTGATCCTGTCCCTGTCCCTGTCCCTGTCCCTGACCCTGACCCTGACCCTGACCCTGATCCTGATCCTGATCCTGATCCTGACCCTGACCCTGACCCTGACCCTGATCCTCTCTGGGCCTGTGTAGTCTGGTAACCGGTCCCCTCTGGTTCCTCCAGGTGGCTCTGTGCTCTGGTCGGGATGACGTTGGTGGGAATAAGCGTCATCTGTGTGAGTATCAGCTGAAGGTCTGGAGCATTATCGTGTTGATCAAAAACAAGTTTGATCTGGTTTGATCGTCTTCATATGTGTTGGAATCCTCCTGAAGAGACAAAGATGAAAATGACTGTAAGTGTTTGTTTGTTTGTTTGTTTGTTCCGTAGGTTCCATTTGCCACAAGCATCTACGGTCTGATTCTGCCCAACTTTGGTGTTGGTTTTGCTATCGGTAATTTATCCGTGCATTCGCTATCACTCACCAACAAATGTGTTATAAATGTGTTATTACCGCGTTATTATTGCGTGTTGCTGCTGCAGGCATGGTGGACTCCTCCATGATGCCTATTATGGGCTATCTTGTGGACCTACGTCACGTGTCCGTGTATGGAAGCGTCTATGCCATCGCTGACGTGGCCTTCTGCATGGGATTCGCCTTCGGTGAGTCGGAAGCAGACGCACGAATCCTGAAGAAACCGCTTCTGTTCTTACTGTGATCTACTCCACCAGGACACACACACACACACATATAATCACCTTAGCCTCATCAAACTGATGCTAAGTACCGTTAGCATTATCATAGTCCTCATGACGCGGCTGTGACCTGTCCTCCGCTGCTTTAGGTCCATCGATCGGAGGGTCCATCGCTGAGAACATCGGCTTCCCCTGGGTGATGGCCATCATTGGGATCATGGACATTCTGTTTGCTCCTCTTTGCATCTTCCTCAGGAATCCGCCAGCTCAAGAAGAAAAAGTTGTAAGTCACAAGCTTAAAACCAGCGGCTCGGTTCCTCCACACACACATGTGCAGGATGTTTCCTGGCCTGGTTCGGCAGGTTGGAGGGCAGGTTTATCACATTTACCTACAACTCCTGATCTTTCCAGACCTTCTACATCCAACATCAAATATATGTTTCATGGCTACTCTGTGAACCAGACGGCCTGAATGGTCCTCGTGCTCCTGACGCACAGCTAGCATCAGCCTCTTTAGCATCAGCCTCTTTAGCATCAGCCTCTTTAGGTCACACCTGAGTGGTGGCGATTCCAGCTCAGAAGCTAGTATCAGGGTTCTGGAGTAGAACTGGGAGCCAGGTCAGGGGTAAACTGGGTATTGGGGTCATGCGAGTTCTTGACTCCAAAAGGCCAAATGTAATCCCACGATGCAGGTTTATTGTGAGGTCCAGAGCTGGTTCTTGTTAAGGCTAGTAAGTTCTGTGGTTGTTCTGGCACAAGGCTACACAGGAGCAGCTCAGAGGCTAGCAGGCCTGAGGCAGACCAGAGTTGAGGCAAGCTTGGATCAGGTTGGAGGCTAGTCAGGCTAATCCAAGAGAAGCTCAGCTGTCTTGACATTATCAACCATCACTGGAGCTGACAGTGTGCTAGCAGGCCTCTAGCTAACTGCTACCACAACTCTGGAGCAGACAGGAGACCAGGTGGTCCAGAGCTTGAACAGGTGCATTTATTCTGGACTTGCAGAACTTGGAGTTGCAAATGTCCTCTGAGTCGGGTCGACACTGCAGAAAAACCAGGTGAAAGTCAAAGATCACAGGTGGACCTGGATCCTGTTGATGGACTACATGGCCCTGCATGACGCCGCGGTTCAACAGCAGTGTCCAAGAGGCCGAACCAGCCGGGCTCCGGGAGGCCCACGGTCCCCTAGAAACCTTTCACACGCTCTTGTCTCTACAGGCCATTTTGATGGACTCCAACTGCTCCATGAAGACCAGGTCCTACTCTACCCAGGACCCGCTCTACCAGCGGGACAGCCTGGATCAGGACGCTGAGGGATTTGATTAAGCGGGCGTGGATTCGCTGCGTCGGCGAAGCCTTCAGGAAGGACCAGCACGAAGAAGTCATGTTTTAATGTGAATGTCCCTCGTTACTGTTCGTGTCCTCGCAGCAGCTTCTCTGGAGATGTTTGGAGCCTTATTCAGTAGACACGTGTGAGTGAACACGCTGTAGGTGGTGGAAGAATGTCCTGCTCGGAACCTAGATCACTTCCTGTGACGCCCATCAGATCTCCCTCGCTGTGTCAGTGACGCTGTGTGTCCAGCTTGGTGTGTAACTTCGTAGTGTAACTGTCAGGTGTGTCCACAAGTTGCTGTGTGTTAAAAATGGAGGAACATTTGTCGCCTCTTGTTCTTATTTACATCGACAGAGGGAAAATCTGCTGGCAGGCAGCTACGCGGGGGGCGGGGCATGGGGCGGGGCATGTCGGTGGGGGGGGGGCTCTTCTCACACACACACAACTCGTGTGTGTAGCAACAATCGCAGTTGTTGGTGGAGCTCAGCAGGTTTCATCCACACACAGAAATGATCATTCTAGATCTGCACTAGGAAAGTGCCCCCCCCCCCACACAGTGCACTGCTGTGTGTGTGTGTGTGTGTGTGTGTGTGTTTGTGTGTGTGTGAGAAAGAGAGAGAGAGAGTTTATTTTGGTGCAAGTTTGATGTGACATGCCCGTGGAAGCCACTAATGATATTACACAGTTATTACAGCCTTATATGTGTCCCTGTTGGGTTGTTTATTTTTAGGTTTTGGTTTGAATAAATTGGTTGAAAGCAGAGATTTGGAATCGATGTTGATTCAAAAAGAACGAAAGAAGGTTTCTTGAAATGATTTTCTTCACTTCTTTGGATGAACGTTATAAACGATGTTTTCTCGACACGTTGAGATCATCTGGAAGGCTCGGCTATGCTAGGCTACGCTAGGCTACATCGTAACATCCTGGAAAAGTGGCCGTCTGAGCGCGTTGTTGCTTAGCAACAGCACGAATCTTCGGGAATCAACGCTGTTTCTAGCCAGACATGCGTTGCTGTTTGGATCTGAAACTACAGGTGAAGAGGCAGCGCCGGTACCGTTGTGGCGGCCTGGACTGATGTCCCCCATCAGCAGGCTGGACCCGCCTCTTACCGGCTGGACCCGCCTCTTACTGGCTGCCTGCTCAGGCCACTGAAACCACATTTACCCTGCAAACACATTTCCTGTGTGGTTCAGAGACCTCAAGCAGAAGCAGACGCTTAAAAAAACAGTTCTAACTGAATCCAATTAGGTCCCTTACAAGTAAAACAAAATTACCCTGGTTCAGACGTGGTCTGGGGGGGCCGCTTCAGCTCCGGCGGGTCAAAGCTGCCGTCTGTACTGAATTCATCTTCATTTATCAGCGTCTGTTAGTCAAAATTGTCTTTCCGGGATCTCAGGGCCTGACCAACAAGAAACAGGGGCAGGAAAAGCTGCCCTCTAACAGGAAGAAACCTGGAGCAGGACCGGGCTCGTGGGGGGGGGGGGGCAGCTTCAAAGCAAAGAAAAGATCTTTTTGCTCCTGGGAAATGACCGAAGGCTCTTAAACCGGCTGCCCTGCCTTGAACAGCCACTTCTCTGTCTCCAGTGAAGGTTTCCTCCTGTCGGAGGCTAAAGAAAGGACATTCTCCCACGGCTCCCGGTGGGGGCCAGGGACCCGGGTGCTGGAGAAAATGCCAGGCTGGAGTCGAGCCAAGACGAGTCAAAGCAGATTTATTAAACAGCAAGTTTAAAAATGGCAGAAGCTGAACCCAAATAGCTTAAAAGTCAAGGGTTTAAGCAGACAGGAACCAGGAGGGACGGAGCAGGGTCCTAGAACTGGGGGGTCGGCTGGGAGGGAGCGTGTTTAAAGATCAAGGCCAGACGTGGAGCGCAGTGTGTTTATTTAGTTATGTACAATCGGGTATCATCACATGAGCCGTTTCAGCATTACAACATCGAGCACACTGAGAACTTGGTGGGGGGGGCCAGTGGGGGTGGAACATCTGGAACATCAACAGCGGACCACAGAGCAGCAGATCTCAGGACACAAGGACACACCAGGAACCTCCAAAATGATCCAGCGTGGGAGCGTTTGTGCCCCGCGGTGCTGAGCCGATACCTGCGTAGCTAGCATGATTAACTTTGGTGCTCGGTACATTTTAAACGTGTGATTCTACTCAACCAGCTTAACCTCTGTAAGTGACGTCAGAAAATGGATGAGATGAATCTAAACTTGGCTCTGAAGCTTCCACTCCAACAGCGGGGCCAGACAACGCGGCGGGGTGCCACGCCAGGAGAAACGCTGAGGGTCGGGGGGCTTTTCTGGACTCAGCTGCACCTTGAAGAGCTCGTCAACTGAATATTAAACGACGTTGATCGATCCAGCACAAACGCCACATCCTGTCTGGCATCAAACTAGTGTAGAACATTGTTGCTGTTCTAGGCAATGCTAACGTGGGCTACTGGGCTGGTCCAGCAGGTCCAGCATCCACCTGTAATGTTGAGCACACAGAGGAAAAGCCTTGGCGTTGTGTCTGTTGTGTCTCACGTGACCCCCTTATCGGACATGTTCTACCATGTAGCGGGGGCGTTGGAGCCCCATGGGCCAAGAGGCCACCGAGCGTCACCACAGGCCGCAGCACAGGCTTCACGTAAGATCGCAACATTTCCCGTGGTGATGAAAGTCTGGTGAGGTGAATCCCAAAGGAACGGACATTCAAACCAATCAAAATGACAATAAAGCCGTAGGTACAAACGAGAGGAAATTGATGTTTTTCAAGATCATCAAACGTTGAAGAACCAATATTGTGGAAAGAAGCTTAAACGAGATTTTCCCAAGTAAAACTCACAAATTTCCACCTGGATCTATTACAGGAACAAAAACAAAGAGCGTACATAAAAACCCGTCCAGAGGGGGACGCTGACCTTGTGACCCCCCACAGGAGTGCTGAGGGGACCCCTAGCGTCCCTCTCGAGCTTCCCTTTAAAACCAACAACAGGCGGTCCCACCAGGAATTTGTAGAGTGACTGAAAATGATTCAAAAAGTCCGACTTAAAAATATCGAAATATGTTAAATCAGCCGTCAGTGTGAGTGCGGGACATGGGACGAGTCTGGTTCCTCTGGACACGTCCACCAGAAGAGGCTGCCCCCTGACGCGGACCTGAACACACCCTCAAACTACAGCTAACACACTGGGGGGGGGCACTGCACCGGGACGTTCTTCTGATGATGATGGAGTTGATGATGATGATGATGGAGATGATGTCCTCCAAAGTGAAGGTGGATATTTTCCTTCAAGGGTTGAAATCATTAAAAGTTGCCTCCCTCTTTTAAAGGAGCAGCACTCGCTCCCATGTTCAGAAGTCCACTGCACCACAACACCTAAAATCCCCCTCGAGGACACCACAAAGAACCTGCTGCAAACATGATCTGTGTCGGGAGGGCCCGATCCCGGAGGGCCCGGTCAAAGCATTGAGCGTCTTCAGTGAAGGGCCTCCACGCAGATCTGCTCCTCTGTTATCTCATCCAGCACCTGCACCTCCACCGGGCTGCACATATCACTGTCATAGACCTCTGACCCCACCAGGGCCTCTTCCTCCAGAGCCTCCCCCTTGCCTTTAAATGCCTGGTGCTCCGAGGGGGAGGTGCTCTCCACAGACTCCAGGTCCTCGATACCTGCCCGATAGTGTATCATCAGCAGCGTCAGAGCCTGGAGCCTCTCCCCGGACTTGACAAGGGCGGTGCTGATCAGGGCCTTGCGTCGAGCGTCTGTGGCCTCCCGCTCCTCTAGGAGCAGAGCGTTGTTGTGCTCCAGCTCCTGGTCGATTTCCTGCTGGAGCTTGTCCAGCATCAGCTCCAGTTTCTGGAAGCGCTCGTCTGTGGGCAGCCCCCGGTACAGGTCGCGCCCGATCTCCTTCACGGCGATGAAGACGCTGTCGTCCAGGCCGCCCTCCTTGCGCACCAGCTTACCGCTGCCTCCGCTCCCGGCGGGCTGCTTCGAGGGGCTGGCGCTGCTGGTGTAGGTCTCGGTATCACTGCTCTCATTGTCTGAGGTGTTTGGCGTGTGTCTGGGGGACGGCTCCACTATCCCAGGAACTGGATCAACCACCTGCTCCACTAGCCGGGTTTTGGGTACCTGCCGCAGGTTGAGCAGGCGGGAGCTGGTGTTGATGATGTGGCGCGTTATACCGGTGGTTGCGCGATTTATCGAGGATTTGGCTTCCGGGTCAGCTCCTCTGCGCTCAGTGGCTGCCACGCAGAAGGGGTTCTCAGCCAGGCACTTGTCCTGACACTTCTTGTGGCAAACGTAGGCACAGATCATACACTGGGAGGCTGCCTTGGTCCAGACCTTCTTCTTGCAGTATTCACACCACGTGGGATTTTGGAACTGCGTATCCTGAAAGTTGTGACGCACCTCCACTAGCTGCATGGTGCCGTACGCCAACTCATCTCGTGGCGCCGCTGGGACGTGCTCGCGATCTTTCTCCCTCGGATTCTCCTCTTGGAGACTCCCTAGCCGCTCTCTTTCCACCGGATACTCCACCTCGTGCTCTCCTAGGTAGCAGAAGTGGATGGTGATGTCCCCATAGCACAGCTTCTCGTTGAAGCCCTTGTGGTTGCTGAGGCTACGCAGTGCAGTGCGACTGATGTTAGCTCTGGGCTCCGGAGGCCTCAGTCTGAAGGTGCTTTGATATTCGGCTGAGGAGGTAGACATGCACTCCAGCGCTATGTGCTCCAGCTGGAGACTCACATGACCCAGACACAACAAGCTAACTGGTTTAAAGGGATCTTTGCACCATAAGGCAACATTTAGGTACTTATGGTTGCTCTCCACCTCAAACACCACGGATGCATTGGGCCAGGATGCCGTCCGGTTCCGAAACATGGTTTCTGGGGACTCCCAGAGAGAATGATCCTCAACATTGTCCTCTGCCGCCTTGTCCTTGGTGTGCTCGGCCTTGGTGCTGCCAGTGAGAGGGACTGGTGGTTCGTCACTGGCCTCCGTTGGCCTGATAGAGGGCTTCACCTCAGCCTGCTTAGCACAGCTTTTCTCAATGGCGGCCTTGTCATCAATGGTTCCGGCGTGAGGTGTCTTCTCTGGAGATCTGTCACAAGCACTTAACGTGGTCGTCACTGGGTTGGTTACGGTAGCAGGTGCTGCGACCGGGTCCGCGCCTTCCAACAGACTGGTTTCTGAGGAGCATGAAGTCAACCTGATCTGAGGTCTTGGCGGCACTGGGGGGCGAGAAGGAGGGGGCGGGGAGGGACGGCGGGCCGTTGCGCGCTCTCTCCAGGATCACTCCCCAGGGTAGTCTTAAGCGGCGAGGGCTTTGGGGAGTCTTTGGGCTGGTTCTTAAGGGGAGACTGGATACCGACTAGATTCAACTTGCGGTTTAGGATAGGTGAGATGGTGCCAAGTGGTTTAGACGCCAAGTTAGCAACGGTCCTTTTGGGACTTTGGTTTACTGTCAGCAAAGAATCTTCCTTTGTGTCACTGACAGTTGTTGTACCAGCCGGACCACTTGTTTGGTTAGTTTTGGACTCCACAATCAGCTCTTCGAACTCAGAGTCCATGTCTTTGCTGTCCGATATGTCGGAGAGGGTGGTGATGGGCGCTGGGTCTTCCTCATAGCCTCCAGGCTGGGAATTAAACCCCGTTTCCTCGAGCTGCCCAAACCCTTCCTGAAGAGTACTCAGATTCCCATAGGTGAGCACCTGGTGGCGGACGGGTCTCTCGTAAAGGACCATCACCCTGTCTCCAGCCTGCTTCAACAATTTGGGTACTTGAACGGAGGAGGTCACTTTGACACCTGTCGACAGAAAGAAAAGCAGTCGTAGTTTAGGAACCCTGCTGGAACCTTCATGCACAGGAAGAATGCGAGCCAGACCTCCGATGGCGATGAGACGGTCCCCCCTCTGCAGGTCAGCCAGTGCTGCGGGGGAGTTGGGGGTGACGGTCTCGATGCTGACATGCACCGCGTCCCCTTCGGTAGCAGGAACATGCCTGAAAGTCATCCCCACGCTGCCACACGGTCCCTTGACGACCTCCGTCTGATTCAAATTACAAACAAGAGACAGTTCGTTAGCGAGGTCACGATCTGGCCTCCAGCCTCCGTCCCTTCAGAGCCCACATTAGTGCCTGTGTTGCTTTCCTTCCTTTATTTTTACATTAAAAGGAATCTGTGAAAGATGTTTGCTTTGCTTGCATGTGCATGGTGAGGCCCCGCCCCTGGCATCACATGACCGTCACGTCAGGAGCCGCTGATGAGTAAATGATACGATCATCAGAGGCATCGCAAAAAAAGGTTTGTCCTATTGCTGTGGGGGAAACTGGATTACTTCTGATTTCCATTTCAGATAATCCAATTTATACACAATGAGTTGCTTCCATGGCAGCTTTGATTTGTGGAGACAAGAACACACAACCAGAACACACTGATGTCACGCAGATGTCAGACATGGTGGAGACTCCTTCCTAACCCAAGCTCCTGCACAACAGAGAGCGAGCAGCACACCACGGAACACCAGCCTCAGCGTAGCCACAGACATCTTCCTCCAGCCATCCGGCTGAAAGTTGGAATTCTCTGGCAGATAGAAGAGCTGCAATTAAGGCCTCACTCAGCTGCCTGGAATGACTGCACCCCTCCCACGCACTACTGACACCCCCCCACTCACTAGTGCACCCCTCACGCACTATGCACCCCCCCACGCACTAGTGCACCCCCACCACCTGCACCCCCCCAGGCACTAGTGCACCCCTACGCACTACTGCACCCCCCCACGCACTACTGCACCCCCCCAGGCACTACTGCACCCCCCCAGGCACTAGTGCACCCCTCCCACGCACTACTGCACCCCCCCAGACACTACTGCACCCCCCCAGGCACTAGTGCACCCCCACGCACTACTGCACCCCCCCAGACACTAGTGCACCCCCCCAGACAGCAGTCCCATCACACCTGTGGACACCTTCTCTCCCATGACTGATGCTAATATGGTGCAGAGACGTCAGGCTAATGGCAGGGGGAGAAACGGCTGAATGAGGTGGAGGAGAAGAGCAGATGAAGACGATACAGGAGTCTAGAAGATAAAAAGGGAAGGTCGACAGGATGTGGGTAGAAAGAGACGAATGACTGCAATTTCCCTGCTGTCATTTGTTGTTGTGCTGGTGGAAAACGGTGATTAGGTTAGGCCATGAAGAAGATGGGGATCTATAGGAACTGGCACCAGACCAGGCTCCATTCAGAGGAGGGGAGGGGGGAGGAGAGGAGAGGAGGGGGGAGGAGAGGAAGAGGAGAGGAGAGGAGAAGGAGAGAGACGGAGAGGAAGCGAGGAGGGGGGAGGAGAGGAGAGGAAGAGGAGGGGGGGGGAGGAAGAGGAGAGGAGGACGGAGAAGAGGAGAGGAGAGGAGAAGAGGAGGGGGGAGGAAAAGAGGGAAGAGCACGGAGGGAGGAGGAGAGGGGAGAGAGGGCGGAGGAGAGGAGGGGGGAGGGAGGAGAGGAGAGGAAGAGGAGAGGAGCGAGAGGAGGGAGGAGAGGGCAGGGGGGAGGCGAGAGGAGGGGGGAGAGAGGAGAGGAGAGGAGGGGAGAGGATGCCCAGGAGAGGAGAGGAGAGAGGAGAGGAGCAGGAGAGGAGGAGAGGAGGGGGAAGGAGAGTAGGGGAGGAGGAGAGGAGAGGAGGAGAGGATGGGGGGAGGGATAACAAGAAAGAGGCGGAGAGGAGGGGAGAGGAGGAGAGGAGAGGAGAGGAGGGGAGAGGAGGAGAGAGAGAGGGGAAGAGGAGGGGAGGAGAGGGGAGGAGGATGGGGAGGAGAGGAGAGGAGGGAGGAAGGAGGGGGAGGAGAGGAGGAGGGAAGAGGAGGAGAGGAGAGGAGGGGAGAGGAGGAGAGGAGAGGGGAGAGGAGAGGGATGGGAGGAGAAGGGGAGAGGAGGGGGGAGGAGGAGAGGAGAGGAGGGAGGAAGGAGGGGGGAGGAGAGGAGAGAGGAGGGGGAGGAGGAGAGGAGAGGAGAGGCGGAGAGGAGAGGGGGGGAGGAGGAGAGAAGAGGGGAGGAGGAGAGGAGAGAGGAGAGGAGGAGAGGAGGGGAGAAGAGGAGAGTAGGGGAGGGGGGAGAGAGGAGAGGAGAGGAGGGGGAGGAGAGGGGAGAGGATGGGGAGGAGAGGAGAGGAGAGGAGGGGAGAGGAGAGGAGGAGAGGGGAGGAGGGGGGAGGGGGAGAGGAGGGGAGAGGAGAGGAGGGGGAGAGGGGAGGAGAGGGGAGGAGGGGGGAGAGGGGAGGGGAGGGGAGAGGGGGGGAGAGGAGAGGAGAGGAGAGGAGGAGAGGAGAGGAGAGGAGAGAGGAGGAGAGTAGGAGGAGAGCTGCTGTGTAGCACCGACTGATCCAGAGATCCCCCCACAGGAATGAACCCACTCATCAGGGATCCTGGATCCTGCTGGACGCGTCCCCCTTTAACGTGCACCTATATTATATAACGGGGGCACCAGGGGGCCGCAAGCCTGTTCTAAAAATAGCACAACTCGCAAGTGAGGTGCGTCTAAGAAAATGTCTTCTACCGCTATTTTTTTTAAAGTCTCAGAAGTTCTTCCTCTGGTCATCGTCCCATCACATTACCTGGCTTGTCTGGGGGAGGGGGGGGGGGGGCAGGTAGGTTAACAGCTGCTGGGCTGTTCACATCTGTGAACACGGGCTGATGTGTGTCGGTCCAGCAACACTGTTTCATGTGTATTTGTGTGGGTGGTCCAGCTCCAGGTGCAGCTCCAGGTGCAGCTCCAGGTGCAGGTCCAGGTCCAGGTGCAGGTCCAGGCAGGAGGGAGGGAGGCGTCAGCAGCCAGGCGAGGCCACGCCGTCTCCCTGGCCAGCTCCGGCCATGCGTCCCACTCCAGCACCCCTCCTGTTGCTTGGCTGCACATGGCTGAGCAGGTCTGGAGAGGTGGCGTGTGAGGCTGCAGAGCTTGAACAAATCCTCTTCCCCGTCACTGCACTGCCCGCTAATTTCATCTAATACCACATGTCAGATCGATTTGTGTATGGTTATAGGGCGCGAGTCGCTGCGAGGCAAGTGCTCAGCAATTCCCTGCCACATCCAGTTAGAAGATCATGTGTGATAGGACTGGAACAGGCTGGGCCTGCTCTGCCCTTCTCATGGAGGCCTGCTGCACTAATGTAAGACCGCAGCCATCAGGAAGGACGTCACGGTCTGTGTGTGTGTGTGTGTGTGTGTGTGTGTGGTGTGTGGTGTGTGTGTGTGTGTGGTGAAATCGTCTTCCATAATGCCGTATTTTAAGTGCCGAGATTATCAGGAGGATGTTTAAAGCTGCACAATAAAAGGAGCCACTGATGCTGGTTGTGGTGGGCACCAGAGCAGCCTGGGGCTCCGGGGGGGGGGGGGGGGGGGGGGAACAGGGGGGCAACATCAAAGCACGGCACAACCGCAGCAGCCGGTGTAAAAATAAAACGGTGTGCAGACGATCGAGGACACACAACCAGACAAACACACGAGCGTCCACGTGTGCTGGTCATCGGGCTCAATCGGGATTTTCAAATTACTCTTTTATCTTCACAAGATGGACTCAAATGCAAGAACAAAGGCGTTGTTATGGAGACCATCACAAAGGCTGCCTTACCTAATTTGCACTTGTATGGACACACACATGCACGTGCAAACACACAAACACACACAGATGTAACCACGAGCGCAGGAGCGATCCTGGAGGACTGGGACGGTGAGGAGCACCGAGGCGGAGGAGTCCAACCACCGAGCGCGTCCCTGGTTATCACCGTGACATTTGGGGCTCTGCTCCCTCTCTTTTGAACACTGATGCTGGTCCCCCCCATCGTCCCCCACCGCCCCCACCACTATCCCCCCCCATCGTCCCCCATTGTCCCCCGCTGCTTTACACGCTGGAATAACTGGGGTCTAATTTGACCTCTTGCCCACTTAGCATTTGCTAATCTTTCATTCAGCAGTTGCATCGTTTCTCACCCAAAAGGTGGTTCATGTGGATCCACAGCCGTTGCTACGGCGATGTTCAAATCAGCCCAGACAGCCTTGCGTCGTTTTAAAAACAGAGGAAATGCTTTTATTTTGTTTCTGCTGCTGTAAACGCCAATATACAGTATCTTAGATATACACCCATGAGCGTGTATATGTGCATTAGATATACACATAGGTATACACAGACCTATGTGTATCTGCAGCATATAAGGCGTCGTGCTTCTTGTAAACGGACACATAAATGTCCCGCGTGTCCTCTCGGCGTCCCCAGTGAGCGAAAGCAGGCAGCCGTCCATCACGTCCTGTCACATCTTTGTGGACGGGGACAGCGAGAATCTACAGTAATTTCATAAGTCTGGATGCAGAAAAGGGCCGAATCCCGAGGAGCTCCGCCTCCCGTCTTCCCGTTAGATCCTGTCCTCATCCCAACAGTGTTGCCACAGTTTGAATCAAAATAGTGGTGAATTATTATGGGATGTGGCGGCTGTTGGCAGCTGTGCTGGTGACAGACAATCACAGCGGAGCTCCGCTCAAAACCAGCGTGGAATAAATGTGACACTAAGAGGACGGCCTGTCTCCAGGTCGCGGACGTCACAGCTGATCTATAGGGTTTTCTCCACGCGCATCGATCCACGGAACCGGTGATTAGAAGCAAACAGCTTGTGTTCCTCCCCTCTCATGACTTTAATCTACTCTTCACCTGTCAGCCACAATATGAGCAGAAACGAGGAGGAGGAGACGAACCTGAGGAGGAGGAGATTCATCGTGAAGTTCATGAGCACCTCCTACCGCACGGGGGGCCAACTCTGGCCCGCGGGCCAAATGTGGCCACCAACCCACCAGGAAGAAGAAGAGCGTCGTCACAGTGGCCTCATATGCTAACGCTAACACCCTAGCAAGACAGAAAACAGGCGCTTCCTGGGAGGCACGTCATCTGTTTACGGCCCTGTTTGGAGCCGTAACCCAGGAGGATGCATCAGACCACGCTATGTCTTCCTGTCCTCATTCTCTCATGCACGCACACATGCACGCAGGCCTTTTGCTACTCCAGGACCTACCAAATTCTGGAAGGGATGTGACCTAATCACCCATCACATTTGAGCAGTATGACTCACCGTCGTAGCGTATGTGTGCATGTGTACGTGCGCTTCAGGTCTCCTTATCAACCAAATCTAATCAATCAAAACAAATGTCTTCCACTGGACGCCCGGCTTAGATTAAAGACACAATGACACTGTAAGTGGAACATCAATCAGCCACTGAGTGTGTGTGTGTGTGTGTGTGTGTGTGTGTGTGTTGGGCGTACGTGCGTGCATGAAGCTCTGAGGAATCATGGGTACTCGAGGCTGTTGATGAAATCAACAGGGCAGATGTGCAAACACGCCTGGCAGAATGTTCATCTCAACACAACATTAATGAGTTCAAACACAGGTGTGAAGCTGCAGTCAGGTGTACAACAGGTACACACATTCAGCAACACAAGGTTGACCAGGTGGACAAAGCCAAGTAATGGTCATTATCCAAAACACACAGGACAGGACAACGGATCCAACAGCTCAAGGCTGGACTATTCATCTGGTATTTCCCAGTTAACTAGCAGCAGAGCAGCAGAGCAACAGTAGTAGTAGTAGCAGCACCAGTAGCAGTAGTAGCAGTAGCAGCAGCACCAGTAGCAGCAGCAGTAGCAGCAGCAGCACCAGCAGCACCAGTAGCAGCAGCACCAGTAGCAGCAGCACCAGCAGCAGTAGCAGCAGCACCAGCAGCAGTAGCAGCACCAGTAGCAGCAGCACCAGTAGCAGCAGCAGCAGCAGCAGTAGCAGCAGCAGCAGCAGCAGCAGTAGCAGCAGCAGCAGCAGCAACAGTAGTAGCAGCAGTAGCAGCACCAGTAGCAGCAGCACCAGTAGCAGCAGCAGCAGCAGCAACAGTAGCAGCAGCACCAGTAGCAGCACCAGTAGTAGCAGTAGCAGCAGCAGCAGTAGTAGTAGCAGCAGCAGCAGTAGTAGTAGCAGCAGCAGCAGTAGTAGTAGCAGCAGCAGCAGTAGTAGTAGCAGCAGCAGCAGCAGTAGTAGTAGTAGCAGCAGTAGTAGTAGTAGCAGCAGCAGTAGTAGTAGCAGCAGCAGCAGCAGCTGTATGATTCATTCTGAAGGGTTCTAAACCGTCTGAGTCAGTCCGAAGGGTTCTAAACTGTCTGATTCAGTCCGAGGGTTCTAATCTGTCTGATTCAGTCCGAAGGTTCTAAACTGTCTGATTCAGTCCGAGGGTTCTAATCTGTCTGATTCAGTCTGAAGGGTTCTAAACTGTCTGATTCAGTCCGAAGGGTTCTAAACTGTCTGATTCAGTCCGAAGGGTTCTAAACCGTCTGATTCAGTCCGAAGGGTTCTAAACCGTCTGATTCAGTCCGAAGGGTTCTAAACCGTCTGATTCAGTCTGAAGGGTTCTAAACCGTCTGATTCAGTCCGAAGGGTTCTAAACCGTCTGATTCAGCCTGAAGGGTTCTAACCGTCTGATTCAGTCTGAAGGGTTCTAAACCGTCTGATTCAGCCTGAAGGGTTCTAAACCGTCTGATTCAGCCTGAAGGGTTCTAAACCGTCTGATTCAGTCTGAAGGGTTCTAAACCGTCTGATTCAGTCTGAAGGGTTCTAAACTGTGACTGGAGCTGTTGATGCGGTCAGAAACAGGCGGGAACAAAGGCGAGGTTCCGCTGCCCCCCCAGGACCCGAGCAGAGCCCTGGAAACCAGGAAGGAGCAGACAGACCAGCAGACTAGCAACAGCTCCTATCAAGGAAGATCCCACCTGACAGACATGGGGGGGGGGGGGACGAGGAAGTGGACCTTCTTAGCCTTTGATGCTGGTGAAGGTGCGGGCGCCACCCGGCCCTGCGCCGCTCCGATAAACCTCAAATGCCAGCAGAAATCTGCATTTCTGAGCACAGCTTTAGATCAGCTTTGAAGAGCTCCGCCATTGGGACAACGGATCCTCTGAGTTAAGGTGGATTCCTGACGCACGTACGTGCGTACGCACGCACGCACGCACGCACGCACGCACGCACATACGCACGCACGCACGCACGCACGCACATACGCACGCACGCACGCACGCACGCACGCACGCACGCACGCACGCCTCCTGCTGCTCCAGGACCGACCGTTACCTGGGTTAGGGCTCGGAATCAGAGTGGTGGACCTGTTTCAATTAAACCACCTCAGAGCTTTGTTTGGAAGGGTGAAGAGCTCCGCCAACGTGGCCCCCGGAATCCAGCAGAACCTGGTGTGAATATTCCCGGTTCCCATTCCCGGTTCCCATCCCCGGTTCCTAATCACTCATGGGTCAGGGAGAGTGAGACGTGGATTTCAGCAGTTTCTCTGAAACACTCGAGGACACAAGAGAATCATGTGATGGTGTCAGGAGAGTTCAGCTGGAGGAACCATTATTGTGTGGAGGGCCGGGCTCAGCTGCTGGAGTGGGTTCCCTTTCATTTACAAATGAGCCGTCCCTGTGGGGGGGGGGGGTCTGATGTGTCCTCCTGGGGGGGGCAGAGACCCTGGTCTGTCTGCATAAAGGGGATCTGAGTTTTGTTGCGTTTCGGTGTTCGCTGCGGAGGGAAAATAGAGCCGTCAGAGCCGCATGTGCTGCCCCCTGCTGGAGCCCCGCCGAACTCTTGAGAAGGGGGTGCGAAGGGACAGGAACGCGCCAATTATTGCTTAATGGAACACGAGTAATATTTGAGCTGCCGCAAATGTCAGCGGCGCCGCGGCGGAGCCATAATTGGGCCTGACATTTCAGAGTGAAACGGTCATTATTCACCTCTAAACGCGTCTGATGGGGGAACTAGAATGCCCGGGAAGTGGAGCAGTCGGGGCCAGAGGGGCCTCGGAGCGCTCTTTAGAGCTCAAATGTCAACGATCAGACAATCTCAGGACACCAGACACACACAATCAGGATACAGAAGACACCTGGACACACACAATCAGGATACAGAAGACACCTGGACACACACTGTTGCACAAAGATGCAGAAAAATAACAACAACAAACGGGTTTTAGTGCAGCAACGTCTTCACAGCTGATGTGTGTGACGCTTCTGACACAATCGCAATGGTTCAATCCTTTCTAGATCCAGATTCCAGCGGACCGCCTTGTGGACCCGGAGCAGGTGGGTCCCTCCTCATATAACCTGGTTTAAATGGGCTGGAGGGGGGATGTGGGGGCCCTTTACCCCTCCAGACGTAGCACGGAGGGTTCTGGGATCAAACCAACAACCACTGTGTCTACAGAGGAGGTCCAGCTGGAGGCCTGGAGGAACAGAACAGGCTGGTGCTGGGAAAGATGGATCAGGAAGCATGGAAGGGAACCGGGTTTGCCAGCGTGACACGAGTGTGTGTGTGTGTGTGTGTGTGTACAGGAAGTGTGGACGGTGCGTGACGCCCCTATGCACGGCACCATTACCAGGTGGTTACTGGGCTTTAAGCGTTGATACCTCTGAACTGGGCTCAGAAGCAGAAGACCGGAGCGAGGCGAGGGGGGCCGGTACCTGTTTGATGGAGCTGCGGGTCTTCTCCTTCCACTGCTGGCTGCTCAGCTCCACCGTGCAGTGCACGTGCATTTCTTTGTCATAGGAGCCAAAGATGAAGAGCCTGTGGCGACATTAAAACAGGGCGGAGCACTTTATAACGGCGGACCAGAACCTGCCCCTGTGGACCTGTGGACCTGTTCGTGAGTCCCGCTAACATAGCCTAGCATTAGCATTAGCACTATCAGATACACACACAAGGGGATCCCCTTATTTCCTACGTCCTGAGAGCATTTCAAATGTCTGACACCTTCATAGAGTTCCCACCACAAAAACATTTGATTTGACTGTTGGTGGTCGCCAGCGTTGCCATGGCGTCTGCTGGTGTGTAGCTCCCTCTAGTGGACATCCCTCCTCTCACAGTACTGCCGGGGTCACGTGACAACAGTTGACCCGGATTCTCCCAGCGTGTGTGTGTGTGTGTGTGTGTGTGTGTGTGTGTGTGTGTGTGTGTGTGTGTGTGTGTGTGTGTGTGTGTCTCACCTGCTGCACTCCATCAGTGTGACCCGGAGTCTTCCGTCCACCAGCCTCCTGTCCTGGACACACAGGTCCAGGGTGCAGGCCGTCTCCAGCTGGGTCTGGACTTGGACTGGGAAGAACGGTTTGTATCTGCAAGAACCCATGACGGAGATGTGGTGAGTGTCCACGCTGAGGCGGAGAGGTTCTGGACCAGGTTCTGGACCGGGTCGTGTGTGTTACACCCCAACTGTCAGCATTGTGAAGCACCAGGGGAAGAACATCAAAGAAGCTCTCAGAAATAAAACACAACAGAACTGAATGAAATTAAAACACTTTTTATTCAACACAAACTCTGAATATGAGTAAAAGAGGAAAGACGGAGAGATACACACACACACACACACACACTCTCACACACACTCACTCTCTCTCTCACACACACTCACTCTCTCACACACACACACACCACACACACACACACAACACACACTCACTCTCTCTCTCTCTCTCACACACACTCACTCTCTCTCTCTCTCACACACACACACACACACACACAACACACACACACACACTCACTCTCTCACACACACACACACTCACTCTCTCTCACACACACACACACCACACACACACACACACACACACACTAAATCCTCAGCTGATTCTCTTACATCATCAGTTTTTGTCTGAAACATGTAAATTGCTGAAGTTGCTCTTTAAAATAAATGAGTTTAATCTATAAATAACTTCTATAACTATAAATACAAAATATATAACACAAATAATAATAAATAACTATAAATATCTGATGGTCAGAACGAGGCGACACAGAAACAGTCAGTCAGTCCCAGGAGCTCTCAGCTCAGCGTAGACCAACACTGAGTGTGTGTGTGTGTGTGTGTGTGTGTGTGTGTCCCATCACTCAGGTCTGTGGACACTCTGGCTGGAGCAGCAGTGCAGGTCTCCACCCCTGACCTCCTGCCTGAGCCTCCATGTTGATGGAAACAAGCTACCGTGACAGTTTTGAGGACGGGGACCACGGGACCGGCTGGGAGGATGGACGGGGACCACGGGACCGGCTGGAGGATGGACGGGGACACGGGACCGGCTGGAGGACGGGGACCACGGGACGGCTGGGAGGATGGACGGGGACACGGGACCGGCTGGAGGACGGGGACCACGGACCGGCTGGGAGGATGGACGGGGACCACGGGACCGGCTGGGAGGACGGGGACCACGGGACCGGCTGGGAGGATGGACGGGGACCACGGGACCGGCTGGGAGGATGGACGGGGACCACGGGACCAGCTGGGAGGACGGGGACCACGGGACCGGCTGGGAGGACTGGGACCACGGGACCGGCTGGAGGATGGACGGGGACCACGGGAACGGCTGGGAGGATGGACGGGGACCACGGGACCGGCTGGGGGGACGGTGGATCCCTGTAGCTTAGTTATCCCCTCAGGGTCGTGGGTGCAGTAGAATCCAGGACCGACACATTAATGTTCATTTATATCATTCTAACCTATTCAGGATGTTAAATGACTCAGTTCCAGCTCTCTCGTGCACGCGCCCCATCCGTGCACGCGCCCCATCCGTGCACGCGCCACATCCGTGCACGCGCCCCATCCGTGCACTTATTATCTGGAGCTAATTACTGCTCCCTTTTCATTTCATTATTCACAGACACCAAGAGCGACGATCCACTTTCAGCAGGTCACCAGAGATCAACGATTCCATGAGCAGGAGGAGCTACGCAGATTAGAGACAGACGGGTAGGTGGACAGACGGGTAGGTGGACAGACGGGTAGGAGGACAGACGGGTAGGAGGACAGACGGGTAGGAGGACAGACGGGTAGGAGGACAAACAGGTGGGTGGACAGACGGGTAGGTGGACAGACGGGTAGGTGGACAGACGGTAGGAGGACAGACGGTAGGAGGACAGACGGGTAGGAGGACAGACGGGTAGGTGGACAAACAGGTGGGTGGACAGACGGGTAGGTGGACAGACGGGTAGGTGGACAGACGGGTAGGAGGACAGACGGGTAGGAGGACAGACAGGTAGGTGAAGCAGAGGTGGTGGGTCACCTGGAGGGGGCTGGGCTCCCAGCAGAGGGTTCTGGGTCCAAGACAAACCATGGACGTGTTCTGGTGGGGGGGGGGGCACCTTGAGGACACCCTCAGGACCCCACTGAGGTTCCAACACCCCCATAGGGCCCCATAGGGTGGACCTGCCTTCAGGCCTACAGGATGGGCTCCAGCACCCCCCATGAAGAGATAAACAGGTCAAGGAAAACAATAAACAAACAACAACTGTCGGCCGTTGGACACCCCAGCTCGAGGCCACTGACTCTAAACATGGACTTTGGCAACAAACAGGGACCTGGCGCCCCGTTTCCACCCCTCTAGAGGTCCAGATGCTCCCGCCCACCAAAGGGACTCGCTTCATTTCCCCATCCAACATGGCGGCATAAACAGAGTCACATGGTTTGATGGCGTGGCAGCAGGTGTGTGTGTGTGTGTGTGTGTGTGTGTGTGTGTGTGTCCTGCTCACAACCTGCCCATCAGGAAGTGTGTGACGATATCTGCAGCAGCCATCTCGTCCTCATGACGTCATAGCAGGTAAACAAGGCTATTTTCGGACAGCGGGGGTCTGGCAGCGGGGGCGGGGCCTACCTGATCTTGTAGTTGGGCAAGGTGTGCTTCTTCTTGATGACCCGCTTCAGCTGGTTAACGATGATGGAGGTGAGCTGGGGCAGCGGCCGCCCCTCGAACTGGGACCGAACCTCGAAGTCGACCAGCGGGTCCTCGAGAAAAGTGAAGGACCAGTGGGAGAAGGGCACGCGGGTGAACTGGAGCCGGAGCCGACCCACCACCCGCCGCATCTTCACGAACAGGTAGGCGGACTTGCCGAAAACCAGCTCCACGTCGATGGCCAGGTGGAAGCCGCCGTTGTACTCGAGGTCCACCTCGAAGTTGAGCTCCTCGGGCATGCCGTCCTCGTTCCGAGGCGTCGGCTCCATCAGCCGGGCGGTCTTGAAGACCGGCAGGGAGTTGCCCAGGGAGATGTCCCTGAGGCTGAGCCCCTCCAGGAGCCGGCCCGCGGTCTTGGTCTGCAGCAGCTCCTCAAACTCCACCTTGATCTTCTTGGTGATCCAGTGTCTCACCATCGGGGTGTCTCGCAGCTCCCGGAACAGGAAGAGGAAGATGGCATTGAGGAAATTGCACGTCTCCGGCTCGTGGGGCGCCGGGGACTGTTTGGGGCTGCTGCCGGCGCCGTGCGCCGCCGGGCCGGCCTCCTGCGGTCCCGCCTCAGCCTGCTGGGTATTAAAGTAATCCCTCAGCGAACTGCTCGGGGCTATTTTGACGTACTGGACGGTCCTGCTGATGGGCTCGGTGTTCCTGCGGTATAGGAGCAGGAACTGGAGCAGCACCGTGACGACCGCTCCGGAGAGGGCGGAGATGAGGATTAAATAGATCATGTCGCCTCCCAGCGGCCCCCCAAACACGTCTAGCGACGCTGCTTCCACCGTGGCGCCGTCGGAGCGGCCATATCACCCGCGTCTTCCCCCGCAGATTGTGTTGTTTGCTCAGCTGCGGGATCCGAACTTCACTGGACAGGCGGTGACGCTGCCGTGCGTCGTGACGTCACCAGAGGTGTTCCCGGTGTTGCGTTCAGGGCGCGTTGGAGATTGCGGCTCCGAGTAGAAATGACGGACGACCCACGAATGAGGGGTTTCCGCGTACAATGCGCCCGCTCTTCAAACACGCACCAAACGTTTCGCACCACAGTCCCTTAAGGCACAATCAGAGAGACTAAATAACGATTTTAAAATAACTAACTCAAACGTTTGATTCAAATGAGCAAACCTACATATAGCTTGGGTAAATGTCTGAGTCGTCAGGCCGGGGAAAGTCCAAAAGCAGTGACACTCATTGACACCTCAGGACATTAAATGAGGTATTTTGGTCCAAATACATGTTTGGACTGGGGGGGGGGGGGGGGGGGGCAGTAAAAGAACAGGAGTTTCCTCGTTCGAGCACTTTCACATTTCATTTTGTTCATCTTGAACAGTGTCTGCTGTGGTCGCTGCTGATTTTAAAACGCATCGTGTGATAATAATGGAATAATTTCAGAATGATTTTCCCCAGTCCATAAAGCATGAAAGCAGCTCGGCTCCAGGGTCGCCAGGAGAGACTCCCAACCAGGCATCACATTCACCAGCCTCTAAGATGGAAGCCAGGAGAGACTCCCGAAAACAACCACAAAAGGTTGTCATAGTTACCAAACACCACTGAAAGTGTGGAGCCGGAGAGAACGTGCCAGAATGTCCCTAGGCTATAGGTCCCCGTCACAGTTTATGAATATTTCATAATGAGAAATTGTTTGAATATAATTGTATTTGAACGCACCAGAAGATGCCTGCGGGGCTCACGAGTGCTGGGTTGTCTTCGCCCAAAAGGGCCACATTGGTTAGTCAGATGATTTCATATGACAGATGATAAGCTGGATATTCCAGGAAGGGGCATTACGTTCGGCCCCGGGGGATTTTATGTTTCAATATTTAGTTCAGAACTTTGGAAACCCACACATACTTTATTTCATCATATTTTCTGTCCCCAACCAACCTTTCCTTCCGAGATAAAGGTGCTATGATTTCCGAGGCGGGTGAAGGCACCAGGCTTCACGCGCCGTTGGTCTCTGGCTCGGCCGCATCCGGGTTTCATCGGTAATCGTCGTTTGCGTCTCGTGCGACGGAGTTGCGGGGACATCAGAGGGAAAATGAGCAGTTTGAGGGCGACCAAAGAACCATCCAGTAAGACAAGACAAACGTCGTTTTGCATTGATTTTGTCGATGTGTTCGCATCCGCACTTTGTCTGCTTGAACTTTGAACTTGTCATGTTTAAGACCTGTTTATTGGGGATGTGTCCGATATTAAACAACACCGCTAAATAACAAAACAGACCGGATGGAACAATAATTTGGTTGGGATAGTTTGGTTGAACGGATTTTCATTGAGAGCTTTGAAAAAGCACCTTTTCCCAAAGTCATTCATTCTCTTTAACATTTCCTGATTTATGTTTGGTGTGTTGCAAAACTCTTTTTATGGAATTGTTGAGATCGAGGAGTTATATTTGATACAGGGCTCTGGCTTCTGTTTGGTTTAACATGTAAAACCAAGCAAAAGGTAACAAAAACCCAAGTGTCTGCTCACACGTCACGGCATGCCCCGACACGAAGCTTTGATTTGGATGAAAAGTGAAATGTGAAAGGCCATCTTGGAGAGCCTTTGATGAGCTAAAGGTAGACCACCATGATTAGACCCAATTTAAATGAGATTTGCTCTTTACTGCTAATTAAGTAGCTGCATGAAACATCCCAAGTTTTTCAAATAGCTTAAAACTGCAATTGAACTGATTTTAAAATATCGACTAAACAGGCTTTACATTTTTGTCGTAACTACACTTGTTAACAACAAAAAGATAGTTAACGCTTGGTTAATAAAAGGGTTTACGTTTGCTTACTCATATACATCATTTGGAAGATTTTGTAGAGTACTTTTGCTGTTATCTGGAATATATTATGAGTCACAATGCCTACACAACAGGAAGTGACATAAAAGAGGATGATAAAGGGGCACTTTTGTAAAATAATAATAATTATCATCAGCAATATTGAGCACATTTTTATTTTTTTTATAAAACAATGTTTTGTCTTAGCCTTCTTTCTCGCCTTCATTTTGTTGCCGTTTCCCAAACTGTGCATTTGGGAAATATAGTTCCTGTGAAGATACAGGTGGTTCACAGGAGCTCTGTGTGAAAATGGGAGACCCAGACCCAGACCCCAGTGTGGTCCCTCTTGTCTCTCAACCAACAGCAATCACACTAACCTCCTCTAATGGAAATTCTTATGGTCCAGCCCCCTCCTCCACCTCAGCGTAGCGTCAGTGATGTCATCAAATGGCTGCCGTTTGTCATCCACGCCCACGACAGTGAAGCTCAGCATCAGCTCTTCCTGACACAATCAAGGGCCACATTTGAGATGGCAAATCTAGAGCGAGTAGTGGTACAGGCCTTCTGGATGGGTGGGTGTGTGGGTGGGGGGGGGGGGGGTATTTAAAAGGCTACTTAGGTATTAAAACAAACAAACACTCTTAATTAAATTGCTGGAGTCAAACACCCCAAAAATAAATGCTATTTTTAACGTTGAAGCTAGCAGGAACCTTGAACTCTACAAGGAGCCACTAAGGAAAGATGAAACTGGTGATATGTGATCCAACTGGAAAATTCCCAGTAGTGCTGTGGGTGCAGAATTCATCACCTGGACCACCGACTAACAGTAACAAACGGACCCACACTTTCGTTGTGGTCCCCTCAGAACCTTCCCGGGTTTAACGTTATTCTGGAGAGGAAAGAAGGCTGCTGTCCCACAACCCTGACCCGACGGTCCTCAGGGTTGTGGTGTCATTCAGAGGAGCTCTAACTAAAGAACACATCTCAACGGTGCTCCGCTCCAAATATAATCGTCTCATTTTTATCTGAGCTCACAAGTAGGAAGTTGTACGTCATTTCTCATATGTGTGTGGCAGGTGTGGCACCATGGGGGGCATTTTAAACTGTGGAGTTAAAATATCTTTTCTGGTTTGAACGTTTGTGCCTGACTGAATAAGAAGGTGCTGAGTGAGAAGGCATATTATTGAGTATAGAGTATATAGTATTGAGTATATACTATAGAGTATATAATATTTAGTGTATAGTATTGAGTATATAGTATTGAGTATAGAGTATATACTATTGAATATATAATATTTAGTGTATAGTATTGAGTATATAGTATATTGTGTATATAATATTTAGTGTATAGTATTGAGTATATAGTATAGAGTATTGTGTATATAATATTTAGTGTAGTATTGAGTATATAGTATTGAGTATAGAGTATATACTATTGAATATTAATATTTAGTGTATAGTATTGAGTATATAGTATAGAGTATTGTGTATAATATTTAGTGTATAGTATTGCGTATATAGTATAGAGTATTGTGTATATAATATTTAGTGTATAGTATTGAGTATTGAGTATATACTATTGAGTATATAATATTAGTGTATAGTATTGAGTATATACTATTGAATATATAATATTTAGTGTATAGTATTGAGTATAGAGTATATACTATTGAATATATAATATTTAGTGTATAGTATTGAGTATATACTATTGAGTATACAGTATACTATTGACTGTATATTATTGAGTATATACTATTGAGTATATACTATTGAGTGTATAGTATAGAGTACCGTATTTTCCGGACTATAAGTCGCACTTTTTTTCATAGTTTGTCAGGGGGTGGGACTTGTACTCCAGAGCGACTTAAATAAATACATTATTACAGAATTTCACATGTTCGTTATTTTCACACTGACAACCACAAGAGGGCGCTCTATGCGTGTGTACCTGAGGAACGAGTTCCTTTAGCGACGCAGAAGAAGAAGCGGTGCTTCGTCTATGGAGTTAGACTTGATTGTTTGGTCAACTTGCTCGGATGTTCTTTATGCTATAGTTGTCTGATTAACTGTTAATATGTTACGTTAACAAAGCAGACACGTACTCAGTTCGTTGTGGGTCATGTAGCTGAATTTGTTACGTTAGCATACCGTAACCCTATTGCTAATCCATGCTAATGGTTTGCTAATTGCCTTTCAAGATGAATTGTATGTTCTTGGTCTCGGATTTTATCAAATAAATTTTCCCCCAAAATGCGACTTATAGTCCGGTGCGACTTATATATCTATTTTTCTTCTTTATTATGCATATTCTGGCTGGTGCGACTTAAACTCCGGAGCGACATATAGTCCAGAAAATACGGTATATAGTATTGAGTACATACTATTGAGTGTAGAGTATTAAGCATTGAGTATACAGTATATACTATTGAGTATATAGTATAGTTTAGTTTAGCAACACTTTACCCAATCACAATAAAAATGATCAGGGCAAAGAGGAGACAACAAAATAATGTTTTGGCGTGAGATGGTTTGGAAGACGGGTAAAAGAAGCATCTTTGCCAAACTGGAAGAACCTTCACTGAACAGAGGAGGAGGCTTAAGACCCCAGTTGCTGCTCCCACTGCTATACTGGGATCCCTCCCCAGGAAGATTCATTCACACACAGCATGACATGATGACCAGGATGACCCACCCCTTTAACAATGCAATAAGCACTAACGACAGCCTTCAGTAGACCAGTACAGAATACATAGCTCTGGAAAGCCTCTTGGATCAGATCAGCAACAATGGGGACTAGCTTCTAGGTCAACGTGTCTGAGATCCAGAGTGTAACTTTGTGCGTTAGCTGGCCAGGAGCATAACGGAAAATTAGATAAACCAAGTCCTCCCTGTGGTCTTATACGAAGTCTTCTTTTTTTCTGTATACCAGCAATTCTTTTGCACCCACAGAAGGTGCTGAAGGTCATCTGTGTATTGGGACACCTTTTGCTTGATTTCCCCTCTGGTTATTATCTTTAGAGCAGTTGATCAGTGTTCAGTAGTATTCAGTAGTAACAGCAAACGTCGATGGGCTTCCCTGCCAGGGGGTAGAGCTGTGGTTGTTGAGTGTTGTTCTAGACACCAGTCTGGGCAGTAGCTGGAGGAGCTTCTAGATTTTAAAGAAACGTCAGTTCCCGGCTCCCCTGCGTTGTGGTCCTGGAGACGCTGCAGCACAAACAGCATCGCTCAGCCTGTTGGAGGGATCACCCTTGTCCTGGTTCATCATGCATCAGATATGGTCCTTGGAGAAGAACTGATTCATCTCTTTGGGGGTAATCATCTTGGGCCAGAGCCTGTCCCATGTACAAACAGCTGTGTGGACAGGACAATAGAAGTCCAGTTGCTTCGAACCGGAGCACACTCTGTACATCTAAGCAGTCCTTAGTGGGTTGGGTTGGGACAGCAGACAAGAACCTGTTGGCAAGGATCAGAGAAGCTTCTTCCATGTTTCTCCGACCCTTGTGCTTCCGTCCACAGAGTTGATGTGTGGTGAAGGCCTCCAGGTTAAGGTTGTGGTGGGGCCCTTGCTTCCTCACATACCTGAACAGTGGCTTGGTGCTGTCCTCTGGACCAGCGTTCTGTTTTTGCACATGGAGATCATAGTGAGCTGAGAGTACAAGCACACGTCCGTCTGTACAAACCTTCATTGTATTCAAGACATTTCAAATAATTGACCAATATGTAACTGTGGTCAATGTTGTCATGGTTTTAGCTGTGACAGACGGGAGAAGAATCGTGACAATTTAGGACAAAGGTAGAAAAGCTCCAAGTAAAAAGACCTTCTTTACCGTCAGCAATAAGGCGCTACCGAATGGGATTTGACATTGATGACAGGAGTGAGCGCACACATTACGTCAGTACGATTCTCATTCTATTCGCTTGCATTTTTCTGTGGAAGGAATTCCCCCAGACCCGAGGCCGGTGCACAGACTCCCGCTAACGTCTTCGTAGGAGACGTGGGTGGTCAAAATGTTTGAAGGCTGGTTTCAGCCGTGTGGAGTTGTTGCCCTAAGCTTTACTGTTCTTTTCATTTCTTGAGCATTATCCAGAGCAAGCGGCTGCATGTCCCGGCCTGTCCCTGCCTGTCCCTCTATGTCCTTGCAGGCAGCTTTGGAGTCACGTGTACACATTATTTTAGCCCTGCTGCTGAAACAGCAGCAGGGTGGGAGGGCCTGGGAGGACTCTACTTCCACTTTCATGTTCACAAAACTCTTAGAATGTAATTCTATATTCTACACAAACACAATGTTGTGACCATGAATCAGCTAAAACTGATGAAACCAACCAACCAATCACATTTTATTTGTGTTGGTGACATTTGTGTTTGTGACAGACATCGGTGAAGAGCTACATGTAGTGAAGCTGTTAGCTTCTGTGTAGGTTTGTCCTCCCTGTCTCTGTCCTCCCTCCCCCTCCTCTCTACCTTGTTTAACCCTCAGGTGTCCCTCAGGTGTCTCACCTGCATCTATTTGGCTCCTCCTCTTGTGTGTGTCCAGAGGATCCTGGTTTCTTGTTGCCTTTCTTTGGGGAGCAGAATCGTGGATTACTACTGACCAGATTCTCTCAGCCAGTTTGAATTGTTTCCAGTTTGACCAACTTACTGATACAACAATCAAATTCATTCCGAACATTGCTGCCTCAGAGGGCTTTATAACGTGCACAGGTGTGATCCCATTAAACCCTCCAACCAGGTCAGGAGAAGATTCAAAACCCCTTTTAGGGAAAATAAGAAACCTGAAGTAGGGAGGAGAGCTCTGTCTCACTGGAAGGGCCAGTAGATGCCACAGTAACATCATTTAGCATCCACCATCATCCACCATCATCTAGCGTTGTCACCATCATCCACCATCATCTAGCATTGTCACCATCATCCACCATCATCTAGCATTGTCACCATCATCCACCATCATCTAGCGTTGTCACCATCATCCTCCATCATCCACCATCATCTAGCATTGTCACCATCATCCACCATCATCTAGCATTGTCACCATCATCCACCATCATCTAGCATTGTCACCATCATCCACCATCATCTAGCATTGTCACCATCATCCACCATCATCTATTATGTCACCATCATCCACCATCATCTAGTGTTGTCACCATCATCCACCATCATCTAGTGTTGTCACCATCATCCACCATCATCTAGTGTTGTCACCATCATCCTCCATCATCCACCATCATCTAGCATTGTCGCAATCATCCTCCATTATCTATTATTGTCACCATCATCCACCATCATCTAGCGTTGTCACCATCATCCACCATCATCTAGCGTTGTCACCATCATCCTCCATCATCCACCATCATCTAGCATTGTCACCATCATCCTCCATCATCCACCATCATCTAGCATTGTCACCATCATCCACCATCATCTAGCATTGTCACCATCATCCACCATCATCTAGCGTTGTCACCATCATCCACCATCATCACCATCATCTAGCATTGTCACCATCATCCACCATCATCCACCATCATATTATTGTCACCATCATTCACCATCATCCTCCATCATCTTATTGCCACCATCATCCACCATCATCTAGTGTTGTCACCATCATCCACCATCATCTAGCATTGTCACCATCATCCACCATCATCTAGCATTGTCACCATCATCCACCATCATCTATGATTGCCACCATCATCCACCATCATCTAGCGTTGTCACCATCATCCACCATCATCTATGATTGCCACCATCATCCACCATCATCTAGCGTTGTCACCATCATCCTCCATCATCTAGCGTTGTCACCATCATCCTCCATCATCCACCATCATCTAGCATTGTCACCATCATCCACCATCATCTAGCATTGTCACCATCATCCACCATCATCTAGCGTTGTCACCATCATCCTCCATCATCCACCATCATCCTCCATCATCCACCATCATCCTCCATCATCCACCATCATCTATTATTGCCACCATCATCCACCATCATCCACCATCATCCACCATCATCTAGCGTTGTCACCATCATCCTCCATCATCTAGCATTGTCACCATCATCCACCATCATCTAGTGTTGTCACCATCATCCTCCATCATCCACCATCATCTAGCATTGTCGCAATCATCCTCCATTATCTATTATTGTCACCATCATCCACCATCATCTAGCGTTGTCACCATCATCCACCATCATCTAGCGTTGTCACCATCATCCTCCATCATCCACCATCATCTAGCATTGTCACCATCATCCTCCATCATCCACCATCATCTAGCATTGTCACCATCATCCACCATCATCTAGCATTGTCACCATCATCCACCATCATCTAGCGTTGTCACCATCATCCACCATCATCTAGCATTGTCACCATCATCCACCATCATCTAGCATTGTCACCATCATCCACCATCATCTAGCGTTGTCACCATCCTCATCATCCACCATCATCTAGCATTGTCACCATCATCCACCATCATCCACCATCATCTATCATTGTCACCATCATCCACCATCATCTAGCGTTGTCACCATCATCCACCATCATCCACCATCATCTAGCATTGTCACCATCATCCACCATCATCCACCATCATCTATTATTGTCACCATCATTCACCATCATCCTCCATCATCTATTATTGCCACCATCATCCACCATCATCTAGTGTTGTCACCATCATCCACCATCATCTAGCATTGTCACCATCATCCACCATCATCTAGCATTGTCACCATCATCCACCATCATCTATGATTGCCACCATCATCCACCATCATCTAGCGTTGTCACCATCATCCACCATCATCTATGATTGCCACCATCATCCACCATCATCTAGCGTTGTCACCATCATCCTCCATCATCTAGCGTTGTCACCATCATCCTCCATCATCCACCATCATCTAGCATTGTCACCATCATCCACCATCATCTAGCATTGTCACCATCATCCACCATCATCTAGCGTTGTCACCATCATCCTCCATCATCCACCATCATCCTCCATCATCCACCATCATCTATTATTGCCACCATCATCCACCATCATCCACCATCATCCACCATCATCTAGCGTTGTCACCATCATCCTCCATCATCTAGCATTGTCACCATCATCCACCATCATCTAGTGTTGTCACCATCATCCTCCATCATCCACCATCATCTAGCATTGTCGCAATCATCCTCCATTATCTATTATTGTCACCATCATCCACCATCATCTAGCGTTGTCACCATCATCCACCATCATCTAGCGTTGTCACCATCATCCTCCATCATCCACCATCATCTAGCATTGTCACCATCATCCTCCATCATCCACCATCATCTAGCATTGTCACCATCATCCACCATCATCTAGCATTGTCACCATCATCCACCATCATCTAGCGTTGTCACCATCATCCACCATCATCTAGCATTGTCACCATCATCCACCATCATCTAGCATTGTCACCATCATCCACCATCATCTAGCGTTGTCACCATCATCCTCCATCATCCACCATCATCTAGCATTGTCACCATCATCCACCATCATCCACCATCATCTATCATTGTCACCATCATCCACCATCATCTAGCGTTGTCACCATCATCCACCATCATCCACCATCATCTAGCATTGTCACCATCATCCACCATCATCCACCATCATCTATATTGTCACCATCATTCACCATCATCCTCCATCATCTATTATTGCCACCATCATCCACCATCATCTAGTGTTGTCACCATCATCACCATCATCTAGCATTGTCACCATCATCCACCATCATCTAGCATTGTCACCATCATCCACCATCATCTATGATTGCCACCATCATCCACCATCATCTAGCGTTGTCACCATCATCCACCATCATCTATGATTGCCACCATCATCCACCATCATCTAGCGTTGTCATCATCCATCATCTAGCTCCATATCCGCGCGTTGTCACCATCATCCTCCATCATCCACCATCATCTAGCATTGTCACCATCATCCACCATCATCTAGCATTGTCACCATCATCCACCATCATCTAGCGTTGTCACCATCATCCTCCATCATCACCATCATCCCCATCATCCACCATCATCCTCCATCATCCACCATCATCTATTATTGCCACCATCATCCACCATCATCCACCATCATCCACCATCATCTAGCGTTGTCACCATCATCCTCCATCATCTAGCATTGTCACCATCATCCACCATCATCTAGCATTGTCACCATCATCCACCATCATCCACCATCATCCACCATCATCTAGCATTGTCACCATCATCCACCATCATCTAGCGTTGTCACCATCATCCTCCATCATCTAGCATTGTCACCATCATCCACCATCATCTAGCATTGTCACCATCATCCTCCATCATCTAGCATTGTCACCATCATCCACCATCATCTAGCATTGTCACCATCATCCACCATCATCTAGCATTGTCACCATCATCCACCATCATCTAGCGTTGTCACCATCATCCACCATCATCTAGCATTGTCACCATCATCCTCCATCATCCACCATCATCTAGCATCATCTAGCATTGTCACCATCATCCACCATCATCTATTATTGCCACCATCATCCACCATCATCTAGCATTGTCACCATCATCCACCATCATCTAGCGTTGTCACCATCATCCACCATCATCTAGCGTTGTCACCATCATCCACCATCATCTAGCATTGTCACCATCATCCACCATCATCTAGCATTGTCACCATCATCCTCCATCATCTAGCGTTGTCACCATCATCCTCCATCATCTAGCATTGTCACCATCATCCTCCATCATCCACCATCATCTAGCATCATCTAGCATTGTCACCATCATCCACCATCATCTATTATTGCCACCATCATCCACCATCATCTAGCATTGTCACCATCATCCACCATCATCTAGCGTTGTCACCATCATCCACCATCATCTAGCGTTGTCACCATCATCCACCATCATCTAGCATTGTCACCATCATCCACCATCATCTAGCATTGTCACCATCATCCTCCATCATCTAGCGTTGTCACCATCATCCTCCATCATCCACCATCATCTAGCATTGTCACCATCATCCACCATCATCTAGCGTTGTCACCATCATCCTCCATCATCTAGCGTTGTCACCATCATCCTCCATCATCCACCATCATCTATGATTGCCACCATCATCCACCATCATCTAGCGTTGTCACCATCATCCTCCATCATCTAGCGTTGTCACCATCATCCTCCATCATCCACCATCATCTAGCATTGTCACCATCATCCACCATCATCTAGCATTGTCACCATCATCCACATCATCTAGCGTTGTCACCATCATCCTCCATCATCCACCATCATCCTCCATCATCCACCATCATCCTCCATCATCCACCATCATCTATTATTGCCACCATCATCCACCATCATCCACCATCATCCACCATCATCTAGCGTTGTCACCATCATCCTCCATCATCTAGCATTGTCACCATCATCCACCATCATCTAGTGTTGTCACCATCATCCTCCATCATCCACCATCATCTAGCATTGTCGCAATCATCCTCCATTATCTATTATTGTCACCATCATCCACCATCATCTAGCGTTGTCACCATCATCCACCATCATCTAGCGTTGTCACCATCATCCTCCATCATCCACCATCATCTAGCATTGTCACCATCATCCTCCATCATCCACCATCATCTAGCATTGTCACCATCATCCACCATCATCTAGCATTGTCACCATCATCCACCATCATCTAGCGTGTCACCATCATCCACCATCATCTAGCATTGTCACCATCATCCACCATCTTCTAGCATTGTCACCATCATCCACCATCATCTAGCGTTGTCACCATCATCCCCATCATCATCCACCATCATCTAGCATTGTCACCATCATCCACCATCATCCACCATCATCTATCATTGTCACCATCATCCACCATCATCTAGCGTTGTCACCATCATCCACCATCATCCACCATCATCTAGCATTGTCACCATCATCCACCATCATCCACCATCATCTATTATTGTCACCATCATTCACCATCATCCTCCATCATCTATTATTGCCACCATCATCCACCATCATCTAGTGTTGTCACCATCATCCACCATCATCTAGCATTGTCACCATCATCCACCATCATCCTCCATCATCCTCCATCATCCACCATCATCCTCCATCATCCACCATCATCCTCCATAATCCACCATCATCTATTATTGCCACCATCATCCACCATCATCCACCATCATCCACCATCATCTAGCATTGTCACCATCATCCACCATCATCTAGCATTGTCACCATCATCCACCATCATCTAGCATTGTCACCATCATCCTCCATCATCTAGCATTGTCACCATCATCCACCATCATCTAGCATTGTCACCATCATCCACCATCATCTAGCATTGTCACCATCATCCACCATCATCTAGCGTTGTCACCATCATCCTCCATCATCCACCATCATCTAGCATTGTCACCATCATCCACCATCATCTAGCGTTGTCACCATCATCCTCCATCATCTAGCGTTGTCACCATCATCCTCCATCCACCATCATCTAGCATTGTCACCATCATCCACCATCATCTATGATTGCCACCATCATCCACCATCATCTAGCATTGTCACCATCATCCACCATCATCTAGCATTGTCACCATCATCCTCCATCATCTAGCATTGTCACCATCATCCACCATCATCTAGCATTGTCACCATCATCCACCATCATCTAGCGTTGTCACCATCATCCTCCATCATCTAGCATTGTCACCATCATCCACCATCATCTAGCATTGTCACCATCATCCTCCATCATCTAGCATTGTCACCATCATCCACCATCATCTAGCATTGTCACCATCATCCACCATCATCTAGCATTGTCACCATCATCCACCATCATCTAGCGTTGTCACCATCATCCTCCATCATCCACCATCATCCTCCATCATCCACCATCATCCTCCATCATCCACCATCATCCTCCATCATCCACCATCATCCTCCATCATCCTCCATCATCCACCATCATCCACCATCATCCTCCATCATCCACCATCATCTAGCATTGTCACCATCATCCACCATCATCCTCATCATCCACCATCATCCACCATCATCCTCCATCATCCACCATCATCTGGCATTGTCACCATCATCCACCATCATCCTCCATCATCACCATCATCCACCATCATCCTCCATCATCCACCATCATCCACCATCATCCACCATCATCTAGCGTTGTCACCATCATCCACCATCATCTATTATTGTCACCATCATCCACCATCATCTAGTGTTGTAAGGGTGGAGGAAGCAGACAAACGGAAAGCTCAACAAAACGTTTATCTTGCTTTATTTTCCATATTCTGTCCTGTCAAACTGGTTCTGTCCATCTAAGCGTAGAGTAGTCAGAGATCAGAGTGGGTCTGGAGATGGACTCAGTGGTTCCTCAGTGGAGGACGGATCTGGATCTGCTCTCCTCCGCACATCTGTGTCACAGCAGCACCCAGCAGCAGATCCATCCATCATCCATCCATCCATCATCCATCCATCCATCATCCATCCATCCATCCATCCATCCACCGTCTGCCGCCCTGCCTGCCTGTCTGTCTGTCTGCCTGCCTGCCTGCCTGCCTGCTGCCTGCCTGCCTGCCTGCCTGTCTGCCTGCCTGCCTGCCTGCCTGCCTGCCTGCCTGCCTGCCTGCCTGCCTGTCTGCCTGCCTGCCTGCCTGCCGTCTGTCTGTCTGTCTGTCTGTCTGTCTGTCTGCCTGCCTGCCTGCCTGCCTGCCTGTCTGTCTGCCTGTCTGTCTGTCTGTCTGTCTGTCTGTCTGTCTGTCTGTCTGTCTGTCTGTCTGCCTGCCTGCCTGCTGCCTGCCTGTCTGTCTGTCTGTCTGTCTGTCTGCCTGCCTGCCTGCCTGCCTGTCTGTCTGTCTAGGAGTGCAGTTCTACTGCAGCAGGATGTGGTTTTGTGTTTGGGGGTGATGGATAAAAGAGTGAGCAGAGAGAGTGACAGGATGAAGTGATGCTTGTGTGTTTCTCTGTTGTGGAACAGACAGAAGCGACTCTGATCCTGTGGAGGACACAGACACCACCAGCTTCGTCACAGCATTTGTGAGCACATTTTAACACTTGACTGATTCTTTCTTGTCTGTTTATTCTTTGTGCTGCTTCTGGTGTTCTTCTGTGGAGCTTCTGTTCATTCCAGGAGCATCTATCTCGTGGTGTTCTGCCCTTGGGCCTGTGTGAGGGACATGTGGCAGCAGCTCGTTCTAAGCCTTCTTTCTTCTGGTCTTGTCTCCTACAGTCTCTTGGGGGCCACTATCCAGTCCAGGTGACGGATCCTCATGGTAAATCTTCAAAGTTTGTAGTGTGTGTGTGTGTGTGTGTGTGTGTGTGTGTGTGTGTGTGTGTGTGTGTGTGTGTGTGTGTGTGTGTGTGTGGTAGAGCCACAGACTGATGCCAGATGTGTTGCTGCAGATGCTGTGACCCTTCCCTTGACCTCGATGACCCCTGCGTACCTGATCCCTACCGACAGAATCAGACAGGTCCGCATCAGCACCCCTGACACACATTTATTCTGTCTTCTAAACATCCCATAATCAGTTTCCCCTGTAGCTGCTCCAGTCAGAACCAGTCTGCCCTTCAAGCCGGTTCAAGCAAAACACGCACCTGTCGTGGTTTTATCAGTTTATCTGTTTCAGAATCAGACTGATTAATTCCTGCCAATCGGTTTTAGCGTGGGCGCACGTGCAGAAGCTTCAAAGCTTGATGGCTGCTGGGTGGATCTGTGCCACCACTAATATGGTGCTAATGACACCCTGCTCTCGCACCAGGGCCCTGCTTTTCCATGGAATCTTCAAACTCAACAGTCACGCAGCCATTTTGACAGATGAAGGTTTTTTCTGGTGGAGCAGCTCAAACCTCCCCTGGCTGTGGCAGGATCATCTGTCCTCACGTGGTTTCCCATAGTGTCCTTCTTTATTCATGTTGTCACCTACAGGATGTGGTGAGGTCTCAGTGCAGTCAGCATGAGTAATAACAGAAGAGGAAGAGCACCGACATCATGCAGCGGTGTAGAGGAACCAGTCAGACATGCAGGAAAATGTGTGTGAACAAGTTAATACAAATCAGGAGCTGCAGCCCCAGGCACTCGGGGCCTGGATGTAGAGTGTCAGCTCAGACAAGTTCAGACCTGAAGCCTATCGGATCCATGTTGAATACAGCGAGGAGAAGCTGGCCTGCCTTTGGAGACATTAGCATTAGCACTTGCTAAATAATGAATATTGTTAATGAAACATCTAGTTTGACAAGAACACTACTGCATGGGTACATGAGTGGTGTTGCTATGAGAGCAGACAGACTTGGGTCTGTTGTTAAAACCAGAAAACGGTTGCTTTAATGTGAACTTGGTTACACATAGGAACCTCCCTTTTATTCAGCCATTTGGTGACTTGCTGCCTTTATTACCCTCTGGCTCTAGAATATACCTCCCCTCCTTCAGGTTGATAAAGATGGATAGAACAGGAGATGATCATTAGTAAGGCCTTGTTTCTTGTGTGTTCCAGCCCGTTGAAGATGCTGAAGAGTGCAGCTGCCCACCAACGGTGTCTTCAGGTAAACAGTTGTTGTCTCCATCATTAGGGTTAGGGTTACCCTAATGAGGTACCCAAATGGGTTAGGGTTGAACTTAACCCTAATTCATTAGGGGTTGGATTTAAGGGTTACCCTAATGGGTTACCCTAATGGGTTAGGGTTAACCTTAACCCTAATTCATGAGGGCTTAGATTTAAGGGTTACCCTAATGGGTTACCCTAATGGGTTACCCTAATGGGTTACCCTAATGGGTTAGGGTTAAACTTAACCCTAATTCATTAGGGGTTGGATTTAAGGGTTACCCTAATGGGTTACCCTAATGGGATAGCGTTAACCTTAACCCTAATTCATTAGGGGTTAGATTTAAGGGTTACCCTCACCACCTGATCACTACTGGTTACATCTAGGATCCCAGGGAGACCTGGACTGTACTAGATGCCCCCCAGTAACAGGAGATCAGTTTTTAGATACTTTTGCTTTTGCATTTTTCTGTTAAAATCTATTTTTTACTTCACTTTGTTGTAATGGACATGTGATCATCTGTTAGAGTAGAAAATCCAACAAGCAGCATTTTATCGTATCGAGCACTAAAAGTCTTCACTGAGGACACGACGGGAGGGTGACGTGTCTTCAGAGGAGCATGAGAGGAGCAACATAGCAGCAGTTCCTCTGGACTCAGGTCATGTCTTAGTTAAGATGGTTACACCCAGGCTGGTTCTCTCGCACGCTTGGTTAGGGTCGGTAGCCCCAACATGCTGACTCTTGCTGCTCGGGTAATTACCTCGGCTTTGAACCAAGGACCAATTTAGCAAGGCTCCTTTTTGTTTGATGCTGTCATGAACTAACTAACTTTCCAGAAGAAGTTGAGCCTGTTCTGCATTTGTGTGTTCAGACTATCCAGAAGAGCTGCAGGTGCTGAAGAGGCTGTGTGAGAAGTGCTGTTGCTCTGCACCACCTCCCAAGATCAGCGACCTCATGAACGACAAGGATCTCCTGGACTCGTTGCAGATGAAATTAGATCCGACCCACTGCGCTATCAAAAACTGGAAGAATTTTGCAAGTCGTTGGGGGATGAGTTACGATGAACTGACGCTGCTGGAGCACCAAACCCAGGGCTCGCTGGCTCACAGCCCCACGCAGGAGTTCCTGCTGCGCTACAACCAGAAGACGGTCACCGAGCTGACCGACCTCTGCCGCGTCTACCAGCGCATGGACGTGCTGCGACTGCTGCAGAGCTGGATGGAGAAGGACTGGCCGTCCCGGTGGCAAAAGATGCTCTGACCTCTCGTTCTTTCGCTGCTCTCACTCCTCTTGTGAGTGCTGAGCTCTCCACCAGCTCTCTTTCACTCTTTCCTTCATTCCTGTGGTTTGGAGCTTTCACACGGTCGTGTGTTCTTACGTGTGGAACATGTGTGAATATGAGACATTTTATTGCAATTGAATTGCAAAGTTTGTGATCTTTTTCTGAAGATTAAATGTTGCTGTTTTATAAGGAAATCTAACAAACTCATCCTATTATTGTCAATGAATTTGTGCTGGAACCTTCAGAGCACCAGCTTTAGTTGTGAATATCAGCCTTAATAAATCATCTAAAAACAGAAGCTCTAACTTTTCGGTCAAAGTTTATGAAGCCCAGACAGAAAAGATGATTTATTATGCTTGCAGTAGTGCACGTGTGGAGCAGGAGTGCACGTGTGTAGTCCACGTATTCCACAAATATTCCTGGTGGATTTTAATGCTACACTTTTATGGCTCCTTTGCTTTTGATGACTCGGCTTTTTCATGCATGAAACTTGTTCAGCTCCAGCTATTTAGAGACATGGAGAAGCATAGCACCCCCCCCCCCCCTCCCCACACACACACACATACTGTATGTATGCATACATAAGAGCCTCCACGCTCGTCGACCAGCCTTTCACACTGTTGTTGGGTAAATGTTAACGAACTGCGAAGTGCCTATATATGACGGGTTGACTAGATGTTGAGAAGCAACTCTCATCTACCTTCACCACATGTGAGGATGAGACTCGTTCACAGTCTGAGTCAGAACAACCAGTTCATTCACCAGGGACTCTCTTGGGTTCGCTATCGTCCTTCTCAGGGACACTAACAGGCGTCTGGGATCACGATAACACCCCCGCCAACTCTACCACCTCAGCTGCAGCCTCATGTCCCAGAGGGTCTGGGTGGGGTTCAGGTCTGGACAGGTCCTGGTCTGGTTGTCCCGCTGGAAATCTCATCCTCAGGTTCAGGGCAGAAGGGAGAAGGTCTTTTACCTGTTGGAGTCTGATTCCAGCCTTGCTGAAGCATCATCACCCCTCCTCCAGATTTCACAGTGGGTGCGAGACATTATGGTCTGGTGGTCTCTGCAGGTCTCTGTTGTGGAACATGGGACTCATCAGACCAATGTCCACGTTCTGACGCTTCTGTCTGGGGTGAAGCTGCGACCTTGACCACAGCTGCCATCCTTTACGTTACAGTTTCACACTGGTCACTGTCTCACCTCATCTGTCCATCACCATGGCAACCAGGAGGAGCACAGCAGACCCCCGGTGGTCCCGCCTCCACAGTGAACCCCCATCACATCCGCAGGCTTGCAGCTCTCACATGTCCTGGAACACTTGATCGATCCAACATTCATTGTCAATGTTGAGTGTGAAATGAAATAACAAGACTTGGGCAAATGTATTACTTTGACTTATTTATTGAGCAAAACAAATGATTTCATCGCTGACATAATCATCCACTAAATGTTAAAATAAAGTAATATTCTTCTCCAAATCTCAACTCTGATCACAGCAATGATGAATTAGTAACATACTTCCAAGTACAACGAGTATTTTTCTGAGCATATTTAAATAAAGAACTATACATATGAGAAAAACACTTTCCTTTATTGGTCTGCTAAGGTATTAGAAAGGAACCACACTCTTAAACATATACTGCAAATGGAAGTGATCATTTTCTCGAAACATTGTTTCATTGTTTAAGTTAAATGTATTTACAACATTAACGTGGTGCAGTATTTTTAATCCGACCCCTTGACGTTCAGACCGAGCATATTCGAGAGGCCTAATGATAATTTGTCGCCATTTGTGACGGAACCTTCAGGGGTTTTGAGGCCCAGCACAGACGCCGGCTGCTCTAGCTTGAACGTCCCTCCTCTTTCCAAAGTGGAATCAGCGCTCTTACTTTTCTCCATGGCTGTGTTTTCTTTGGCCATTTGTAATCTCTCAAGGATGCTAATCTTTTCTCCTGGTTTAGATGTTGCATTTACGATTGGTAGGCGGATCCCTTTGCTGACAATGTACTCTTTTGTCTCGGTGTCTTGTTTAGATAAGCCAAAGGTATCGCCAATTTCTGGAATACCATCAAGATTCATCTTTGGTAGTTGGTGGAATTTGAATGCAGGAACCTCAGCATTAGAGGCTTCAGTATCTGAATCTACACCACTGCCCTCCTCATCAGTACCTGAACCAGAGTTGAATCCCCATTTAAATGGCCATCTCAGTTTACTCTGTGGGGACTGTTTAGCGTCTGCATCTTCTTTACCGACATTGGCCTTCACTTCAGGAACTGAAGGAGGAGCCTTTAGTATCACATCAGCTAGAGCACCAGTGGGGGCACCGGTGTCAATCTCTGGAGATTTAAAGGTTGCATTTGTTGGGTTGACATTTAAAGTTGGAGCTTTTGTGTCTATGTTTGCTGTCGGGATACTTCCCTCTACATTTCGTGGCGTCAGATCAGTCATGTCGACATTTGGCCCCTCGATTCCCGAATGAACTGTTGGATTTTGAAGCTGGGGATGCTTGAAATGGGGCAACTTGAGGTCACCCAGTTGGGGATCAGAAGCTATATCTGGTGTTTGTAACTGTGTGCTGGGTCCATTAAGTTGTGCCTTCGGTAGATCCACATCTATGTCTGGAAGTGAGATGTTCCCATTAGGCCCTGCAAGGTCCAAGTGTGGCGGGTTCATCTCAGCATCTATGTCTGCCTTTCCACCCTTCAAGGTCCCAATTTTGGGTTTCTTGAAGTTGAACCATTTGAATTTCCCAGATGGACCATCAATATCTTGAGCGTCAAGGTCTAGTTTAGGACCTTCCAGATCAGTTTTTGGCATATTTAAATTTACACCTGATGCATTTATCCCTCCAACGTTTGGAGTTGAGAGACTTAGATCGGGGGCTGAAAGATCACCCTTCAGATCAACACCTTTAAGGTCTGGCGTCACATTTGGGGCAGACAAAGAGAGATTTGGTGCTCCAAAGGTTGTGTTGGCATCAATGTCAGGTGCATTGACATCTGCATTCAGTTCAGGTGCCCCGACTTTTGGCCCTCTCAAATTTGGTAGTTTCCACTGAGGCAAATTAAGTTTACCATCAGGTAACTCCACATCAGGACCATTGGGGTTTATGTTAGGCATTCTGACATTGAGATCAGAGTTACCCTCAATGTTGGGGCTTGAGAGATTAATATCTGTTGTCTTCAAACCCACATCAGGCCCCCCGAGGGCCATGTCTGGTGCCTTCACATCGGTATCAAAGTCAGCCTTTGGACCATTGAGTGTCCCAAATTTGGGCTTTTTGAAGTTGAACCATTTAAATTTTCCAGAAGGACCTTCAATATCTGGAGAATCAAGGTCTATCTTAGGAGCCTCCATATTAGCTTTTGGCAGGCTTAAATTTACATCTGGTCCATTTAACGCTGGATCAGGGACTGAAACATCAGCACCAAGGTCAAGATTTTGGTCAATGTTTTTAATCTTACTTTTTTTGAGAGTCGGCCATTTAAACTTTCCAGATGGAGGATCTACATTTAGATTAGGTGCCTTAACATCAACATTAGAATGTGGTAAATTTAGATCAACATCAGGCGCATTAACATTTGGAAGAGAAACATCAACATCTGGGGAGCTCAAATCTGGGTTCAGGTCAAGATCAGCTTTCGGGCCGTGAATGTTTGGCTTCTTCCACTTCAAGTGTGGCCAGTTAATTTTTCCTGACGGGGTATCGATGTCGGCATCGGGCATTTGCACATCGACTCCAGAGTTGAGGCCAGCTTTTGGGAGCTTCAGCCCGGAATTAGTTGTGTTAATCTCACCTGAAATATTTGGAGTTGAGAGATTTAAGTCTGGGTCTAAATCTAGGTCTGCCCTGGAGCCTCTGGGCTTCTTCCATTTAAGGTGAGGCCAGTTAATTTTTCCTGATGGAGCTTCCATATTAACATTTGGAGATTGCATGTCCACGTTGGGGCCTTTAAGCTCAGCCTTCGGGACATTTATGTCAATGTCTGTGGCATTCATTTCACTCTGCAAGTTTGGGACCGAGACTTGTGTTGTGTTCAGGTTCCCCTCTAAATCCAGATCTGTGCTAGGCCCTTTAGGTTTCTTCCACTTCAAATGAGGCCACGTGATTTTACCTGAAGGAGGATCAGCTTCAACATTTGGAGCATCGAGACCAGGGCCTCTAATATCAACTCTGGGTGCGTTGAGGTTGACACCTGGTGTATCTATATTAGCGTTCACGCCTGGTGTAGAGGCATTGAGGTCAGGTGTTGATAGATCAGCCTCTAGTCCTTTGGCTTTTGGGACTTTCCATTTTTGATGTGGCCACTTAAACTTGCCCAGCTGTCCATCAGTGTCAACATTTGGGGTTTGGATATTTACACCCGAACCATTCATATTAAAGTTTGGCCCGGTGAGTCCGGCTTTTGGACCTTTAATGTCGACATTTGGATCCAGACTAAGATTTTGTGTCTCTAGCTTTGGTAGATCTGCATCTGCAGAAAGTTCTGCTTGTGTGTTTGGTGTCATTTGTGGCAAATTGAAATTTGGCATCGAGAATTTTGGCCTCTCGAATTTCAGACTACCTGTTTTTACATCTGGATTCTTGACATCGAGAGAGGCGGTGGTGGTGTTCAGCTGGGGAGTTGAAACTTTGAGGGAGTCGCCCAAACCTCCTTGCACTTCTGGTCCTGTGACTCCAAAGGAGGGTTTTGAGAACTGGGAGCCAACGTTGAGGGAAGGCTTGTTCACACTCAGGTTGGGAAGGTTTCCATTGATAGCAGGACTGCTTATATCTGTATCAAGTTTTCCATGTTGGCCATCAAAGGAGATAATCGGCGCCGTGCCGGACAGATCTTTCTTCAAGTTCACCTGTTTGCAGTGAAGAAATAAACAAATAGGATAAAATGAATAAGTAACAGTTGTTACCAGTCACATGGACAAATATAAGAGCTTTGGCTGGTGGCTAGAACTGAGAACCAGGTCCAGCACGAGGGGCTGCAGTGGAAGCTAAAATGAGTATTTCTTTTATTTTTCTTCATATCTTGAGTTACACCGAATTTTGCAACCGATGAAGGAGCATCAGGGTCAGAGGTCGTCAGGACGGCTCCACTGGCTTTTATTGTTTTATGTGGATTTTCTAAATGAACACTTGAGACGTTCTCTTGACAAAAGAGATGAAGTCTGAGCTGGTCAGAGGTGTTCGAGTATCTACTCCCATATGTGTCTGTAGGCAGGGATGTGCGCTTGTGCCACACCCTGCGCTGGTGCACGGAGCAGCATACACACCCCTCAGCACTGAGCAGGTCTTTATTCTCTCATGGGCGTGTTTGTTTCGTTGAACCAACGTGAAGGTCTAATTATCATTAGCTGTCACACTTGTGAGCGAGTTGAAAGAAGATCAGCTGGTCTGAGTAAGAAGATGTGATACTGGTCACATGGTCACAACGAATAACATGAATAAAGCAATCGGTTCCCTCAACGTATGTGTGTCGATGCCCACCTGAGCAGGATCTACTCCCAGAGATCCCAGACCACCGTCGAAACCCAGTTCTTTCTTTGTTAGAACCTTCATGTTGTCATCATATGGTTCCAGGACCTTCAGGATCTTCAGCACATCCGTTTTATTGAGGTGGTCGAGGTGAACGGTGGCAGCAACGATCTCGTCCCCTGAAAGCAGAAGAGCAGCTCATCATCACCGTCCTTCTGCCCTCTCCAGGTAAACTCGGGCGGCTCTTTCTAACCTGCTTTCAGGCCACTTTTTGCAGCGATGCCGTCGTCTGTGATTCCTTTGATGATGACGCCTTTGTCGGAGTCATCCAGGACCAGACTTTCTGATATACTCTTGTCGCCACTCTGATGGAATTCGAGGAGACGTTTGAGCTCAAACTCCGACATAAATGAAGACGCACATATTGTCTTTGTTCTGCACTCACCATTGTTGCTCAGATGTGTTTACATCCACATATTACGCTTCTCTGGTTTATACTTGAATAAAGGAAACCCTGGGAACACCAGCAATACTCTGGAAAACAGAGCAAATATTCAGAAATGAGGAGTCCTCCTGGAACATCTAAAGTCTTTTCTTCTTTTCTTCCACCTGCTGCCTGAATTACAGGACAGCCAAGAGGAAACAGATTCGCCCACAAATACACAATAAGTAATTTATAGAAACTCAGAGTCAGACCCCAACCAGCAGCAACAGATATAATCATTAAAGCAGTAGAATAACTATTATAGGAGTATGTTTGCAAAAATTATAACTATTATTACAAAGTAAAGCACGTTGATGATTCTGGTGGTTTCTTCACGTCGCGTCTGAAGAAGCTTTAAATTGTTGTGACAGAAACAAAGAGGCCACAGAGAGAAGCTGAGAACAGCCTCACGCAGCAGGAATCCAGAGCTGCTGCCAGGAATGTGAGTATGCAAACCTGTTGGTTTGGGCACATTCTGGCTGTTCTGACTGCACACACACACACACACACACACACACACACACACACACACACACACACACACACCCATGCACGCAGACACACACACAACCACACCCCTCAGTCGTCACATATAATGTTGCGTAACAAATCACGTAAACAGTTGATGAACACTCAACATCAGTCTCACAGTTACCATGGAAACCCCGTAGTTGCTGCTCGTCGGCCTAAATGCTAAAGAAACCCGATGACCACCACTTAAAAATATACAGAAATAAAATCAGTGAGCAATAACGTGCGCGCCCCGGCTTCGGGTGCATTTCAGAGAAGATGGGTGGGTTGCTGCGGCAACCAGCACTAACGAGCAGGGTCGGTGTCCACTCACAACTGCTCAATAACTTCAATCACTTTCGAGGCTCGAACATTTAAAAGAGGAATTTAGCAGGAAAAGCATCTGAACCACCAGCGGATTTCAGCCTCTGGGATCTTTTAAAGGCTGGATTCTGTTGGTGGTTCCCAGTCAGACGTGCAAGAGGGTGAACTCACCGTGCCGCTGCTGCCAGTGTCCTCTGCATGCGTAGCTCTGTCAGGCACTGGGCTGGATCTCCCAGTTAAAGGCTTCCAAAGTGAGCTGGGAGAACTGGTTGGGCCACATTAGCACCACCCGCCAGTGCCCCCTGTTCCCCATCACAAGCCAATGTCTCACAGGGCTTTTGGCAGCTGAAACCTGCCTACAAACCTTTGCCACTCCTTAACAGGACGAACCAGGTTGACAAAGAGTCACACAATGTAGCAACGCGGCCTCACAATCATCCACTTCCAGCTGAAACTTTGACATCACAGGGTGAAGCTTCAAGAATGTTCTTCTCATGCGTTGCTGAAGAGCCTCCACACAGACCTTTGGGGATTCTCTTGTGAATCTAAAGAGCTGATTTATCATCATTAATCAGCCACCCAATAAAGTGCTGCAGATCAAATGTTTGTGGCTGCTCCCCAACATGAGCTTTCAGAGGTGAAGGAATGAACTTTGAGCAGTTTGTGGTCTCCTGGAGCCTCCAGACCACCTCAACCATCCATGTGGATGATCTGAGCCTCCAGGTTTCATGAAGACCAGTGGTACCATTAATTCAGACCAGTGTTGGACTGGAAACATCTGTGTTTGACTGCTCAAGTAGCTAAAACCACATTTGATAACGCCTCATTTATATGTAAGTAATGTTAAATGTGCAAATAAAAATATATATACAGTATAAGGGTGGGTGATCGTTGGACCTCTAACTTTATCTCTAACTCTTTTCTTTAATATTTGTACTGTCAGATTTTTTAAGTGAAAATCAATCAAACTGAAATCTCTCAGGTAAAAATCAGCAGATCCACTTTTATTATTTGTATTATTAAATATGACAGGAGCAGTTGTGCAACATTTCTGTTAAATATGTACTTAAACTTGTTCTGTAAACCAACATATTAGTGTAGGGACAGAGAGACAGGCAGAGACAGACAGGCAGACAGACAGGTAGAGACAGACAGGCAGACAGACAGGTAGAGAGAGACAGGCAGACAGACAGGTAGAGACAGACAGGCAGAGACAGACAGGCAGACACAGACAGGTAGAGCGAGAGCGAGAGAGAGAGAAACCTAGATAGTCATCCAGGGTTTTGCATTCCAGTCATAGTCGGGCTGTTTTTCATTCACTTCAGTGTTTCTTTAGGGGGGGGGGGGCAACATTCTGGTCATTGTGTCACACCAGCATCCGAGTGATCCACCTGTGAGACCGACCGTGTGTCTGTGCCTCCAGAACAAAGGTCCGTCTGTAACGTGTCCAGTAGTCCAGTCAGAGACGTGTCCGTGTCTCCGCGGCGCTACAGGAAGTAGCCTCTCAGCCCGCTGACTCGCTACAAAAGCTGATTATTACTCAGTGGTGCAGGTGTGACACGCAGGTAACCAGGTGAATCAGTCCTCCTGATGTCCTCCTGTCCAGAGACGAGGCTGCTGCAGAACATGCTGGGCTGAGGAGAATGCTGTTAATCCACATAGCTACCACGAGTTAGCAGGTTAGCAGGTAAACAAGGTTGGATGGGCCTGCGTCCCCACAAGTATAGGCTTCTGCAGCGGCCACCTGCACAGGTGAGGCAGTGGCGCAGCACCTGCTCACACCTGAGGAGGCTTCACAGCCTCAGAAGCTCCATCCTGTTGCCAGGAGGGGAGAAAGTGGAGCACCAGAGCTGCTAATCATCCCGCTGTTTACACACGAAGACTTGTGTAAACAGGGCGGACAAAGGGCCCGGATCACTGTCGGAAACACACAGGTGAGTGAGCAGGAACGCAGGTGAGTGAGCAGGAACGCAGGTGAGTGAGCAGGAACGCAGGTGAGTGAGCAGGAACGCAGGTGAGTGAGCAGGAACGCAGGTGAGTGAGCAGGAACGCAGGTGAGGAGCAGGAGCAGGAACGCAGGTGAGTAAGCAGGTGAGCCACAGCAGCCCAGGAACGTCTGCTATGAGGAGCCGCTCAGAGATTCTGACACTAACAATTAGAGCGCTCCGCATTCCAAAGCAGCGCCATTAGCTGAAGGTTGTGTCTCCACGATGGGGCAGCTGTGAAGGTTGTGTCTCCACGATGGGGCAGCTGTCGGGCAGCTGTGAAGGTTGTGTCTCCAGGGGCAGCTTTGGGGCAGCTGTGGGGCCGCTGTGGGGCAGCTGTGAAGGTTGTGTCTCCACGATGGGGCAGCTGTGGGGCAGCTGTGAAGGTTGTGTCTCCACGATGGGGCAGCTGTGGGGCAGCTGTGAAGGTTGTGTCTCCACGATGGGGCAGCTGTGGGGCAGCTGTGGGGCCGCTGTGGGGCAGCTGTGAAGGTTGTGTCTCCACGATGGGGCAGCTGTGGGGCAGCTGTGGGGCCGCTGTGGGGCAGCTGTGAAGGTTGTGTCTCCACGATGGGGCAGCTGTGGGGCAGCTGTGAAGGTTGTGTCTCCAGGGGCAGCTGTGGGGCAGCTGTGGGGCAGCTGTGGGGCAGCTGTGGGGCCGCCCTGGAGCACAACCATGAGGGTAGAAAGAGCGGTGGAAGGGTGACTTGATTAAACTACAGCTGCAGCCAAGGTTCACGTCTCCCAGCGGCTGGAGCAGCTTCAGGATCTGGGAATATCGTCCACGTGTGTGTGTGTGTGTGTGTGTGTGTGTGTGCGCGTGCATGAGCCCAGCAGCAGCTCCTCCACACGGTCATTTCTTACAAGGACTCATGACTGAGGAGGTTCTGAAAAACACCAAACAAAGATGAGCCAACCATAACGGGCCGGTTAGGTTAATGAGACTCATTAGACGCGCTCGTCTTACTTTTGGAAGCCAAAGTTCTTCCAGAGGCTGCTGATTGTTGCCTGGAAGCCTGCGGTGTTCTCAGAACCAGCAGCCTTTCCCCTCAGTCCACTCACCCTGGCGGGACCAAGCAACTTCGTCCTTGTTCCTGGACGGCTGCTGGATGCTGGCTTGGTCAGACCTGAGGGCTGGACAGAGTGCATGTGCACGTGCACGAGCATTAGTAATCCAACGATGTAGATTATAGAGTCGAGCTGGAGATGTTTCAGAAACGCCGCCTGAGTCATGAATTTGCCCTCGGCTGCTTCGCTGCTGCCATCTAGTGGCAGCCGACTCCATGGAGTCGCTCCTGAACGCTCTTCCTGTGGTGAATCTGGGTACCCTCATCTGGGTACCCTCATCTGGGTACCCACACCTGGGTACCCACACCTGGGTACCCACACCTGGGTACCCTCATCTGGATACCCCCATCTGGGTACCCTCATCTGGGTACCCCCATCTGGGTACCCCCATCTGGGTACCCCCATCTGGGTACCCACACCTGGGTACCCACACCTGGGTACCCTCATCTGGATACCCACACCTGGGTACCCTCATCTGGGTACACACATCTGGGTACACACATCTGGGCACCCTCATCTGGATACCCACACCTGGGTATCCTCATCTGGATACCCACATCTAGGAACCCTCATCTGGGTACACACATCTGGGCACCCTCATCTGGATACCCACACCTGGGTACCCTCATCTGGGTACACACATCTGGGCACCCTCATCTGGATACCCACACCTGGGTACACACATCTGGGCACCCTCATCTGGATACCCACATCTGGATACCCTCATATGGATACCCACATCTAGGAACCCTCATCTGGGTACACACATCTGGGCACCCTCATCTGGGTACCCACATCTAGGAACCCTCATCTGGGCACCCTCATCTGGATACCCACATCTGGATACCCTCATCTGGGTACCCACATCTGGGTACCCACATCTAGGTACCCACATCTAGGTACCCTCATCTGGGTACCTCATCTGGGTACCCCCATCTGGGTATCCTCATCTGGATACCCACATCTAGGAACCCTCATCTGGGTACCCCCATCTGGGTACCCACATCTAGGAACCCTCATCTGGGTACCCTCATCTGGGTACACACATCTGGGCACCCTCATCTGGATACCCTCATCTGGGTACCCTCATCTGGGTACCCTCATCTGGGTACCCACATCTAGGAACCCTCATCTGGGTACACACATCTGGATACCCACATCTAGGAACCCACATCTGGGTACACACATCTGGGTACCCACACCTGGGTACGCTCATCTGGGTACGCTCATCTGGGTACCCTCATCTGGGTACCCACATCTGGGTACCCACACCTGGTACCCTCATCTGGTACCCTCATCTGGGTACCCTCATCTGGGTACCCACACCTGGGTACCCTCATCTGGGTACCCCCATCTGGGTACCCTCATCTGGGCACCCTCATCTGGGTACGCTCTACCACCCTGAGGAGAAGCGGACCATCATTCATCTGGCAGAGCAGAGAATCCTGCAGTGAGAGGAGAGTTCTTCTCATGGGCTCAGCTGGAGCAGGAAGAGCCAAACCAGCAGAAGGCTCATGTGGAAGGTGAAGCTCCACTCGTCCCTCGTTTCCATTCCACCATCTGAACATCTGATCACTTCAAGGTTTCAGAAAATTACTGTGGAGCTTTAGACGCTCATGACCACCAGCTCTTGTGTTCCCCAGTTACAGGGTCCTGGTGTCCAGCAGATGGACCAGCTCCTCCTGAGGGTGTCTCCACAGAGAGGCAGCAGACAGGGTGCTCACCCCTAACCCTCTCCCTCCATCCAGGAGGGGCACCTCACCCCAAAGGTGAAGAACCACCGTGTGGTTAATGACCCAGACGGTATCTGTCCAGTATCCTGGACCAGACAAACCACAAAGAGGATTGTATCCGCCTTTTCTCTTGGGTCAGGCAGCGATAGCCTAGACATTAGCATCTCAGCTAATAAAGTTGACGGCGGTCTTCAAAACAGGCGAGCACCATAGATCACATCGAAGCGTCCTGCTCTGATGATCGCTTTATAAACGAGGCGGTGCTGAGGCAGCTGGGTCCTGACCATTGTGGCCCAGGGCTGGTTTGAGAAGCCAGATCACAGCGGTGCCACCACCCCCCCACCACCATGTAGCCTCCGTGACCGTGACTCCACCCTCATTGAGCATCACCTGTACAGCTGTTAGATGATGTTTTAATGGAGCAGAGGGGGAGCCACAGGTGACTCCGGGGCAGCTTTGTGAATCATTGACGAGCCCTCGCAGGGCTCCTCTTTCAGCCTGACAGCAACAGAAGCTCAGGTGTCCACAGCAGCGTGCACGTTGCCTCTGATATAACGAGGAAGGAGTTGTGGTTGCAGTCAGACACAGCAGAAGCTGGTTGAAGCTCTCAGGAAAGAGGAACTAGCCCATTGTTAGTCGTTAACCTGCCTTGGTGTAAAGGTCCACCTGCGGTTCTGCTGCAGCCATGAAGAGAAACCAGCACCAAACCAGCACCAAACTTCTCATTTTAAGGAAATTCAAGCCATCGAAGGGCGAGCCAGCTCAGACCAAGATGGCCAAGAGTTCTGCTCCACCTGGACGGCTGAGAACATTCACCACCACCTCAGTGGAGGACGGTAGAGACCCACCTTTGATCTGAGCAGCCGGGGCGTCTCATCTCGTCCTTCTGCCTGGGAGACGCTCTGCTCTGACGCAGAATCCAGAGCCCTTTCCTGGGGGAGCACAGGAGTAAACTAAGCCTTCCTTTGCTTCATGATGATCGCTCGGCTGTTTCATCAACCTACCACTGCTGCGTCCTCCTTCTGGTAGGAAGGTCTCTGGTGGGGCTGGGACTGGGACCAGTAGGCACTGTCCTGGGACAGAGGGGAGTCTGGACGATCCTCGTTGCTGTCTGGGTGTCTGCTGGCAGCAGACTGGCCTGGGGGGGAGATCTCCTGCTGCTGAGTGACCAGGCTTGAGGTCCGAGAGAGGTGACTGGGTTGTTCTGCTGGGGGAAAGTCTGAAGACCAGTCGAACAGTCTGAAACCCCGACTGGCGGTTCTGGGCAGCACACGACCGGAGACGGGGGTGTCCGCTGTCCTGTGTCCTGAACTGCAACTTCTGAAGAATCTAAATGAAGGACACAGAGACGTGAGGAACCAAAACGCCATCTATAGGAGGTGACCTTTACAACGCGGAGGTTCATCTTCAGCAACTCCTTCCAATAACCGTGGCGTCACCTGCTGCAGGTGTCTCCATCGCCCTCCTCAGCATCCTGGTTCCTCCTCTGCAGAACGGTGGCCAGGTGCTTTGACGGCTGCCTGGCCGGCGGCGGCTCACACCTGCGCCGCTTCTCCTCGGAGCCACAGTACTGCAGCAGGAGGTCCTGGTCGGATAAAACGCTTCCTGGTGGAGACACAAGAGGCAGAGGCAATTATCGCCAGTCCCTTCTTTTATCAGGAGTGTGGAGGAGACTCCTGCGCTGGCTCTCATCCACAGTAACAGTAAGGTCAGGGGTGAAAGATCACCGACGAGGGAGAACGAGACGTGCACACGCTCAAAAGAAGATCTGCTGTTTACACCAGTGACCAGCAGCACCTCATGGAGCGTGGGTGTGCTGGGCACGGAGGAGCTCCTGGAAAACCAAGACCGCGGCTCTGTCCAGGAAGCTCAGCAGCAGCAGCAGCAGCTCCAGTGAGTGTGTGTGTGTGTGTGTGAGCATCTCCTCCTGCTCCAGCCCTACTCCACATTAGCATCGTTCTGACGTCATGTCTGTAGTCCGTGTGCTGGTGCTCACCTTCTCGCGGCCTCTTCAGCTGCAGCTCTCTGCAGGGCCTCCTCAGAACATCCGTCCCAGTCTCCTTCTCCTTGATCTGAGAGGACCCTTCTGGAGAAGCGGCTGCTGATTTTGAACCCAGTTCTGATGGTGCGTTGTGCTGAAGTCTCTGCTCCAGATACTCGGCCCAGTGGAGGCACATGATTCTTTCCAGCTGTGACTTTTGCCTTTAGAAGCCTGAGAAGACATTCACAGAAAGGTCAGTTGTTCTTTAAAACCAGCTGTTGATATTTCGGAGGGTTTTGGACCTTTGTGATGGATTTGTCTGGATTAAAATCATCTATTCTCTCCAGGGTTTCGATGTCAAGGTTTCCCATTGCCAGCTGGAGCTCAATCTCTTCTCCAAAATGACTGCAAGATGAATCCAAGAGTACAAAATTGAAACGGACAAATCGAGGACAGCCGACATTAACGTAGCAACCAAAGCAGCGTTTTTACCTTCCAGCATAGGTGAGCGTGTCCCCACTGATGTGGTCTGGGTATGGGTTGAGGGGCACAACCTTCCTGCTGACGGGATCAAACACCAACTGGTAAAGGAAGGTGTTGTTGGCTCTGGTGAAGCCTTCGATGTACTGCTCAGGGATGAGCAGGTTCATCTTTAAGTACTGAGCCATCTTTCTGATCACCTGGGCAAAAACCAGAGCAAACAGGAGCCTGAGAACGCGCTGCTGCGATCAGTTCAGACAAATCTCCATAGATATTGGTGGAAATATACTTTTAAATGCAAACTAATCCTTTAAGCGGCCCAGTCACTGGGGTCCCAGTAGCCTCCCTGACATCACCAGTGACTGTGAGATGTGGAGCTGTCAGAGGGGCTGTTGGGGCGTCTGCAGTCATGCTGCCCCTGAGCCGTCAGGAGTTAAACCCCTTAGCCTCCCCTGACCTGTGGCGAGGGGCTGGACGCCCTTCTGCCCGCTAGGTTGCTCTAAAATGCTCCATAGTGCATAGAAAATCCTTCCATACGTTCAGAAAGGTCAGCATGGAGAGGCTGAACTCACCTTTGTAATGTCAGGCTCTTTGGCCAGTCGCAGCAGCTTGCAGGCCTTCCCCAGCCCAATGCCGTGCAGGGAGGGCAGATAGTCGCAGCCAGACAGGATGCACATGTGCCGGAACTTTTCCTCAGTAAAAATGTTGCCCAGAGCGCGGCAGCGGCCCAGGTTATTCTGGTCTATTTCCAGGCCATTTCCGTGTTTGTCCATTTTAAGGATCACCTGCAACATTGAGGTAAGTTAACGTTCATCAATATCCCGATCTTTACTTTACTTTGGGGGAGTTGATTCCATTTTGCCGCGCTTTTGGGCAGCCTTTGCTGCGTATGGTGAGATTGTTGTCAGAAACAGCCAAAAGGGAAAGTCATTAGGACAAGGCATCATGATGGGTGCTGAGGCCAAACATACAAGGAGAACAGCTGCGTCCTTGGGGACACAAAAGAGAGGAAGGCATCGAGATAGACAGAAAATAAGCATCTTTCAGAGAGATCTTAGCCAGAAATCAGAAGGAACACAGTTAGTGGCTGCTAATGTATACGAGTGTTACATGTCCAGAAGGCTTCAGAGCCATCTGGTCCTTCATGGCCGAGTTTCTGGGCCCAACCTGCAGCATCAGCTACCTTTTTGCAACCAAATGCCAGGAGATCCGAATCTTCTGTAATGACGGCCTGGGCCAGATGCCATTTAGTGAGGTATGCCAGCTGAGCATCAGCTTCATATGGAGCCACAATACAGTCCACCCCTCTTGCCCTGGCAGCCTGGAGCAAACAACAGACAACAGTTTGATGTCACCACCTCTGAGCCTGTATTAGGCAGAAGCTAAGATGGAAGTACGATAGCAGACTAAGTCAGGCCAAAGGCCTCCAGAGTTACCACCTTCATCAGGTTGTGAGCCATGGCGGGGGTGATGCTCACGCTGCGGGTGAAACAGTCTCTGGCCTCCGATACTTTGCCTTCACGTAAAAGTTGGCGCCCTTTCTGAAGGTTGGACGTTCTGCGCCTACAGACCGTACATTTCATTCAAAGGGGATAACTCAAAGGTTGTTGGTTCAAGTCTGACCTTAAGGTTTGCACCCATGCTACTGTTATTTTTCATGGAAGTCTAACACACACACTCCTTAGACAGAAAGGTGCTTTTAGACACAATTGTCATAGAGAAACATTTGCTCAATGTCACAAAAGAGACGTGAACCTGCCCAAAAGCTCCTCTTGGACTGAGGATCTGTAGAAACTGCAGAATGATGCGTGTGTTGTCAATACTCACTCTCTCCGAGCCCTCTCGACCTCTTGTTTTGAAGGCAAATTGCGTCCATCAAACACCAAAATGGGTTTGATTCTGAAGGTCAGCAGCATCTCCACAAATCTCATGCAATACCACACATACCTGGGTTGGAAGAGAGGAGCGTGATTATTCAGCAGCACAAGCAGGTGACCAACCAGCAGTGAGCTCTAAGGAGTTGATTCTACTTCTAAAAGCAAAGTCTTGTGGCTGGTCCCTTAACACGTGAGACATTTGGTCCCTTAACACGTGAGACATTTGGTCCCTTAACACGTGAGACAACAGACATTTCCGACTAGAAAATAAGGGTAGTTACTGATCGGTTGGTTCTCCTTTAGCGAGCTTCTCAGCACATGAAAAGGCCCCTTTATGCAGCCAACAGTAGGTGTCCACTGCCACAGTCTGGCCTTTATATTTTTTGATGCTGATGGGCTCTGCTGCATCTTTAATGAACTGCAGAAGGCCGGGGATTCCCATTTGACCCGTCTCAGCCACCCAGATTCTGGAGCTGTTTGAAGGAAAAGGAAAAATGGTTAATTCATTCGCCAATCAAGCTTTTTGGGGTGAAATGAATAAATCCACAACTCTGGAAGCGCATACATGCTCATCATCCATTACAGTAGAGCTGCCCAACAGGAAATAAATGACTAAAGAACTGAGGAAGACACACGACTGATGTTAAATAATTCTAATGTGGGGTTGCTTTTAATCGACTCTATCATCCTGTTTATTGCTGCTTAAGCTGCTAGTTTTAGGTCCCAATAGCAGGTTAATGAACGCAATAGACTGAGTGGACATTTGTTTGACTACTACGTCTGTACTCATTAAATTCTAGAATAATTAGCATCATGTCCATCGTTTCATGCGCAGCCACAAGACATGATGATGATATCGGTTGTTGCTTGGGAGCAGCGGTCAAACGTGTCACACAAATGGTGCGGTGGTCCAGGGGGCTTGATTCCAGGCCCAGAGGAGTTGGAAAGGTGCCCCGGGGCTCATCGGCACCCCCCGGCTCCCTTATTACTGATCACTGTAACACATGGACCTTTGACCCTGTGAACCCTGTTTACATAAATGATTGTGAAGTGGGTTCTGATTATAGTCAAATTAAAGAGGTTTGATTTTAGCAGCAACCTATGCGTGCACAGATAGTTTACAGTGACCAGTTAAGTGTATTTATATTTTAGGAGGGGACCACCACCATCTTATTACATTAGAATCCAGAAAAACCGCGTTGCTCCTTCAATAACGCCCGATCTAACAGCCGCCAGAGAGCTATTCTTACACACAACACTACACAATTATTAGGCCAAGTTCGCAAATAGAAAGACATCTTTATGTGCCACCCAATATAACCCAGGGCTCAAACACGTAGGTTTATGCTAATAAACCTGCGTTTATGTGCATAAACCTGCGTGTTTCCTGGATAGAGTCAAATATCAGAACGTTAAAGCATATTTCACACACTCCCTCGTCCAAATAGTGTAAATCAAGTCAGGTTTCCTAAAAACGCTAACCTAACGTCTGCGTGACTAAACAAGTCGAAGCAAACACGGAATTTAACTTACATCTTTGTTGCTGCTTTAACTCCGAACAGTCACTGGGAAAGAAAAGGTTTAGTTTTAGCGGTAAAAAGATGCTTCAGGAAGGAGTGTTTCTATTGGTCAGAGTCGGAGTGCTTTAGCCAATCAGAGATGGTTTCATTAACCGCTGCCCGCAGAGCCCCAACAATCCCCGCCCCCGCCCTCTTCTACCGCTTTAACCTGGTCAGGGGGCCTGGAGCCACATAAACATGTAGAAATGTCCGAGAAATGTCGGGGATGTCTGCTCATCCCGGCCGGGTAACCCACGTATAACAGGTTCGCTCGTTCCAATGTTCAAGTGACCCGATAAAAAGAAAAAAGGGAACTCTTTTCGTTTTGAGTGCGCGGCTCATTGCGAACTTACGGTAACGCTGTTTCCCCCTTAACCCTTGTTGAAACAGGAGAACTGGATTTACTGAAGGATTTGATATTATTCCATACAACTGACAGCACTAAACAGAAAAAAATGATCACCAAACACTTCTACTTCTAACCTCAGAGCATCTTAATGCAAATTTTGTTTAACATACTTAAAAAAACAACTCCAAAACTAATAGCTGTGGGACCAGAAATAAATGATGTATTTGACCATTGCACCTGTGGGGCTCCAGGACAAAAGCTGCAGTTTCAACCCACTGATCTATTTATGCTGCTGTTACTGCAGATGGTTTCACTGACACTGGTGAAATGTCTGCACACAACACTGGAACATTCCCCATCTTCAGGTGAGAGGACTGGAACACACTGCTGGAACGCTCCTTCTGCTGCTGTCAGTGCTGCTGATGCACTCTTGACACCACGGACTTGTGGCTGCTCCAATGCTGAGACACTGTGACAGGATGCGCTGCTCAAAGCTCTTTACTCTTATGCTGCACCATTCACGTTCCTGTCATTACTTGGGGGCATTCCATAGCTCCACAATGTTTATGGTCATAATAATAACAATAATTACAGCAGTAATCCCTGGCAATGAAATAATCAGGTGTTAAACACAAACCTAAACACAACAAGTGACGGTAAAAACTGGAAATAAAAAGTAAATGTGCAATTAAAGATCAACTGCAAGTGGTTCTCTTACCTCTCTCCACTGTTTCCACTTTGATGCTGGACTTAATCACTCCTAAAAAGCATTCTCACATGTGCATCCTTGTAATCTGGGCGGGAGAGTGAGAGGTGGAGGCCGACGCTGTTGCCGGTGGAGCCGTTTGTTCTGTAAGGAAACTGGGGTTGCGAGGAATGAGGGAGCACGGAGGTGATGAAGTTTCACTATCTGCTCAGAGTCAGGACTTCTTGGAGACAGGGATGGTCACTATTTATTTCCAGACATGTACAGACTATAGACTAGAGCACTCATGTGTCAAAGATGTTGATGAACGCGCCTGCTAGCTGTTCTGCATGGCGAACACGACTACACCACCTGGTTCATGGTGCTGATGAAGTAACCAAGACTGGGATCATTAGAACTGCTTTGATGTTTGATTAAAACAGTTTGTATATTAAAAAAATATCAACATTTATGTAACGGGAAAATAAATTTAATAAAGAAAGTTGAATGACTGTTAATGTAATTTAATTCTTGTGTTAGTACAACTCCCCGCCCCCCGGAAAGAAAACCCGAGGCGGATGATTTATGATGACCAGGAAGTTTTATTTTGGTGGTGTCACCCCGCTACACTTCCGGTTTCCGGACGGAAGCGCTTCTGTGATCTGTGATGGCGTTGTTTACGTTTCCTGGGATTTATGAGAGAAAGTTAATATAAGTATCTTTTTCTAAAGAAAATATATCCGATGTCTGGTTAGCAACAATATAAAAATATGCAGTTCCCTCCTTCCAACGGAGATTTCACTTTTGTCTCCTCTGCGGAGGCTGAAGGTAGGTTCCTTTAGCTGATATTACAGGCCCTAGAGAGGCTAATGCTAACCATTAGCTATATGTGGACGTGTCAGGATTTCACTAAAACAAACTACAGTCATTCTAATCTGGCAGCAATTTGACATGTTCTACTGCAAGTTAAAAGAAACACGCTGTTGCAGAGGCAGCTTTGGAAAAGGTTGCACCATATAATTTCTCCAATATAACTAGGTTTCCTGTTTACATCGTTTATTTGCATTATTACCTTCCAGTACTCGGGCTATCCCAGACTTGTTACCCGTCCCGTCCAGCCACTAAAGGCCTTTAGTTTAAAACGGTGAATGAGTTGTGTCACATGTAATCATGATGTAACTTGTGTTCTGGAAAAGAACACTAGTGGCACCTAAACAATACACGAGTAGTGATAATACAGCATAAAAGCTTGGCTTAGACACCCTTTACCTCACGTGCACGTTTTCGTTAGGCTGCCAGGTGAAGGTGTAATACCACAAAAGAGCAGCACTAACCTCTGCAACACACAGAATGGTACCCAAACAGCCCTGGTGATGCTGTGGAAGGAGGCAGGATGAATCCTTAAAAACAACTGTGTGTACGATGACTTGTCTGGTCTTCTGCCACAGAGCTCAGTGGCTCCATCAGTGCACAGGACATTAAACTCAACATGGGCACGGACGGCGGGAAAGACCCATATGCAACCACCTTCCTGAGGCAGAGAGGGTACGGCTGGCTGCTGGAGGTGGAAGAGGACGATGCTGAAGAAAACAAGCCTCTTCTGTGAGTATCCGTAACAGAAATGAAACAGGTGTTCATGCACATTTGTGTTTAAAAGGAAGTGTGCACTTAGAATTCAACAATACATCATCTTGGTATTCATGGACCTTAATAGGCAAACACAACCTGAGGTGAACATCATGAAGTTTCTTCTTTATTAAACGTAAAAGAAGCCAGAAAAATCCCGTAGGCAAGACTTGGTGGCCCCCAGGCCTGGAGTCTCCTTATATATGCCCCCATTGGTAGACGTGCTCTTAAGAGTACAGAGCAAATATTTAGCTCACCTGAATATAAGCTGCAGTTTTTTATGTTGTAACATGAGATATTTATACAGAAACCCTGGAAACACCTCGGCCGTCTGCTCTGTGTGTCCACCCAGTCTTCAAGAGTGTTTTCAAGATTGATTTTCTTCAAAAAGCTTCAAGAATGTGTTCGTTCTATATCATGTATAAATTAGCAGGGTTCGACGCGTGTGGGGGGAAAAAAGCTGCTAAAAATGACGGCTGTTCTGCTCCTCTAACGTTTTTCCTGCGGTTTGAGGCTGTGCACACCTGCTCCGTTAATGCCACTGTTCTCTCATCCTTGTGGTTTCTCTGTACGACTAGGGAGGAGCTGGACATCGACCTGAAGGACATCTATTACAAGATTCGATGCGTGTTAATGCCAATGCCATCGTTGGGTTACAACCGGCAGGTTGTCCGAGACAATCCAGACTTTTGGGGCCCTCTAGCTGTTGTGCTGCTTTTCTCCATGGTCTCCATCTATGGACAGTTCAGGGTATGGACACCTTTACACGCACGCTGCTGCTACGCTGCAAATACATGTGCAAAGTTAGAGTTTGTGTCCTGTGTGGTTATAAGTGCTGCAGAAACAACCACTGATGCTCTCATCACTCAATGGAGAGGCACCAATATAGAGTAACCCCCACCTACCTCCTGCTCTCCTGTCTCCTATTGTTTAATGTCCTACAACTTCCTTCCCTCTGGTTTGGACAGAAGACGTCCCACAGGTGGGACACAGCCTCCCTCTAGTGGTGCACAGAGGATTCCCTCTTATATAAATCACAGTCACCTTGGCTAGAAACATGTAGAACAGTATCTCTGTTTCAGCAGCTTCAGCTCATTTACTAGCATGTAATGACACTACTGTGTTATTTGGCTTCAGTCCATTTTATTTCATCATCAGAAGGGAATTATTTGGACATTTCTTTTGAGGACCACTTTTGGGTGCAATACATGTGAATTATTCAGGTTGGCTGCGAGGAGGGTGAATACTGTCGTCACCGTGGATTTAGTCTAAATGCACAGTTTCATAAATACCTGACAGTAAGATCTTTATTTAAATTTAGCTTCAAGTGGTGTCTGATTCAAAACGAGCTCCTACGGTTTCACTCTGAAAGTCTTTATGTTCACTGTTGAGCTTCTCCACCAGTCCAGCCTAGTTTAGTCCAGCCTAGTTTAGTCCAGCCTAGTTTAGTTTGGGCCAAACTAGTCCAGTTCATTCCAGTCTAGCTGTGTCCAGTCTAGTTGTGTCCAGTCTAGCTGTGTCCAGTCTAGTTGTGTCCAGTCTAGCTGTGTCCAGTCTAGCTGTGTCCAGTCTAGCTGTGCCCAGTCTAGCTGTGTCCAGTCTAGTTGTGGCCAGGCTAGTTGTGTCCAGTCTAGCTGTGCCCAGTCTAGTTGTGGCCAGTCTAGTTGTGGCCAGTCTAGTTGTGCCCAGTCTAGCTGTGTCCAGTCTAGCTGTGTCCAGTCTAGTTGTGCCCAGTCTAGTTGTGGCCAGTCTAGTTGTGCCCAGTCTAGTTGTGCCCAGTCTAATTGTGGCCAGTCTAGCTGTGTCCAGTCTAGCTGTGTCCAGGCTAGTTGTGGCCAGGCTAGTTGTGTCCATTCTAGCTGTGTCCAGTCTAGCTGTGTCCAGGCTAGTTGTGGCCAGGCTAGTGTGGCCAGTCTAGCTGTGTCCAGTCTAGTTGTGGCCAGTCTAGTTGTGGCCAGTCTAGTTGTGTCCAGTCTAGCTGTGTCCAGTCTAGCTGTGTCCAGTCTAGCTGTGTCCAGTCTAGTTGTGTCCAGTCTAGCTGTGGCCAGTCTAGCTGTGTCCAGTCTAGCTGTGGCCAGTCTAGCTGTGTCCAGTCTAGTTGTGTCCAGTCTAGCTGTGGCCAGTCTAGCTGTGGCCAGTCTAGTTGTGTCCAGTCTAGCTGTGTCCAGTCTAGCTGTGTCCAGTCTAGTTGTGGCCAGTCTAGTTGTGGCCAGTCTAGCTGTGTCCAGTCTAGCTGTGCTCAGTCTAGTTGTGTCCAGTCTAGTTGTGTCCAGTCTAGCTGTGGCCAGTCTAGTTGTGTCCAGTCTAGCTGTGTCCAGTCTAGCTGTGGCCAGTCTAGTTGTGTCCAGTCTAGTTGTGTCCAGTCTAGCTGTGGCCAGTCTAGTTGTGTCCAGTCTAGTTGTGTCCAGTCTAGTTGTGTCCAGGCTAGTTGTGTCCAGTCTAGCTGTGTCCAGTCTAGCTGTGGCCAGTCTAGTTGTGTCCAGTCTAGTTGTGTCCAGTCTAGCTGTGGCCAGTCTAGTTGTGTCCAGTCTAGTTGTGTCCAGTCTAGTTGTGGCCAGTCTAGCTGTGGCCAGTCTAGCTGTGGCCAGTCTAGTTGTGTCCAGTCTAGTTGTGTCCAGTCTAGCTGTGTCCAGTCTAGCTGTGTCCAGTCTAGTTGTGTCCAGTCTAGTTGTGGCCAGTCTAGCTGTGCCCAGTCTAGTTGTGTCCAGTCTAGCTGTGCCAGTCTAGTTGTGGCCAGTCTAGCTGTGCCCAGTCTAGTTGTGGCCAGTCTAGCTGTGCCCAGTCTAGTTGTGGCCAGTCTAGCTGTGTCCAGTCTAGTTGTGTCCAGTCTAGTTGTGCCCAGTCTAGTTGTGTCCAGTCTAGTTGTGCCCAGTCTAGCTGTGGCCAGTCTAGCTGTGCCCAGTCTAGTTGTGTGCCCAGTCTAGCTGTGGCCAGTCTAGCTGTGCCAGTCTAGCTGTGGCCAGTCTAGCTGTGGCTATATTAATGGTTCAGTTTGTCTCCAGGTTGTTTCCTGGATCATCACCATCTGGATATTTGGATCGCTGACCATCTTTCTGCTGGCTCGTGTTCTTGGTGGTGAGGTAAGTAGAGCCGTTTGCTGTTTGAAGAGCGTTTCTGTCCTTTGAGCTGCTGTGACCATCATTTTAAACTGGGTTTACACGTCAGAGCGAATGAGTGTGATTGGTTCAGAGGCTTCAGCTACACCACACATTTTAAACCCTTTGCACATTTGGAATCAGACACAAGAGTTTGAGGAGGACCAGCGGCGTGTCTCCCGCGTGGGTGCAGAGCAGATAAAGCCGATCACCCCCCTGTGTCCAGAGGGTCTTTGGTTCTGCTGTCCCCAGGAGAAAGCCTAACGAGGCTCGAGGATGTAGATGTGTGTGTGTGAGCTGGCCCAGGTGACAGCCTCGGACCTCAGGTTCTCACCGTGCTCTCTCCTGAACAGGTCTCCTTCGGGCAGGTCCTTGGTGTGATTGGATATTCTCTTCTTCCTCTCATCCTCATCGCTCCTCTCCTCCTGGTGATCGGCGAGTTTGAGATAGTTTCCACAGTGATCAAAGTGAGTGGGCGTGTTATTCACTTGTTATTGTGGTTCTTTAGTATTAATAGCCCTGATCTTATCTTCCAGCTCTTTGGAGTCTTCTGGGCTGCTTACAGCGCCGCTTCGCTGCTGGTTGGAGACGAATTTAAGACCAAAAAGCCCCTCCTTATTTATCCTGTTTTCCTTTTGTATATTTACTTCCTGTCGCTATATACTGGTGTGTGAGCTGCTCGGTGCTGATGTTGGTGTGGGCATCAGGGGAGGAACCAGAGCACATTATTGTCCTCCTCCTCCTCCTCCTCATCATCATCATCATCACAGTTGTTACAGTTCTGATGATTCACGTGACAACAATAACAATGCTGTAATTAATAATGATCACACGCAGCTCTCTTGTAATTTGGGCCCTATGGATGTTGCAACTACCCCCCCATTTCATTCTTTAATAAAATCCGGATGCATATGGATCCTTCTGAATCTTCTCATTTAACCAGTTCATTAAAGCAGGAGATACGTTTTCGAGCTGTTTTTAAAAGAGCATTAGGTTTAAAATGTTACGTTTAATGTTTTCCGCACAGAATGAAAAGGTAGAAAAAAAAAGCTTTGGTTTGTGCAGTTTAATGTGCCATGACATTATAGATTTGGGAAGTTGGTTATCTTACACTTTCTAACCAATACGATTGCTTTTTTACTACCCTTGTGATCTGTTTGTCAAAGGTTTAAGAGTAATACATTAAAAGGATTAAATATTTGTTGTGTGTCATTTCCTGACTCATTGCTGCAGAACGTATAAAATGATCATTATGGATGTATGAATAAAGCAGCAGTGGAAAACATCAAAGGTTGATCCTGGAGGTGGGATCCGGCTGATCTCCAGGGTTCTGTCAGACACAAATAGGAAGTCTTCAGCCAAGGTTCTGTGTCTTATTCTCCTGACTAGAAATGGAATATCCCCACAACAAAAGCTTTTAATTGGCTCATGAACCCAAAGAGTCAGGAACAGTTGATGCTACATTCAAGATCACTGATGCCTCGAGGTTAATATAGATTAATGTGGGTGTGAATAGACGTAAACACAGCAGGACACTGGTGAGGGAACGAAGCGATCGTGTCTGAGAGAACGAGAGGAGAGACGGCTGAAGGCAGCTCCCCCCTGAATGAGGGCCCACCTCAGGGTCCCAGGGCTCGTGTGGGGGTCTTCTGTAGTCCACAGGCTCATGTTGTCTAGACGGAAAGAGAAGGATGACGACCGGAGACATGAGGATGTCTGATGATGCTGGGGTAGACCTGGTGAGGGCGGGGGCAGCAGGTGGAGAAGCCCTCTGCACCATGTTCTTGCACGTGTGCACGTCTCATTTCACACGAAGCCGTGTGTTCTTCGGGATCTCGGTATCTTCATTATTATCTTCCCAGAGTTTCAGCAGCCGGACTCCATCAGCAGAGGAGGCTGATGTTGGAGGGGTGCTCCTCAACGGTTTCGTTAATATTCCACCTGCTTTTTGTATTTGTATGCATGGAAATACGCTGCATATGCTTGTGTCTGCTGTAGCTAGTGTATGGAATTTTGGACTTTCTATGGAGCAAATAATAATGATGTAATAATAAACCGTTTCCCTCCCTTTGGAGATTCCTAATGTTTTTTTCCCCTGGATTGCTAGACGTCCTGTACCCCCGATAAGATGTGTCCATAATATGCCAGGGTTTCCCAGAGTTTCCTTGCTGAGGCCTCTTGGCATTATGTTTTATAATTAAGCCTACAAATATTGTCATTTATGCACTCTAGCGCCCCCTACGCAGAATAATGCGGTAAGGTATTTATAGCGTCAGAAGTTTAACGTGAATTTCTGTCTTGGGTGCAACTGTAGTGGTTTCATGAGTCTTATGAGAAGTTCCATGTCTCATTTCTGTAGCATTTAGTGCTGCAACAACAACCGGAAAACTGACAACAGCCTCCGTATACAAAACAACAAAAGGCGTGAATCTGTGTGACCGGTAGTCACGACAGAATTCCGACTGGAAAATAGAAACTGGGGAGTCTGGATCTTTCAAAGGCCTCCTGTCACCCCTGGCCCCTGTGACGTCATGCCCGTCCCCAGCGAGCGCCGCCCGGGTGTTCTCGCGAGAGTTGGCGGCGCTACGCCAGCTCCGTTTACCTACGTGTGAGTGACAGATCGGGCTGCCTGGAGTTCCTGCTGCGTGAATGGTGAATAGCTCCTGCTGCGCACACAGGCGGAAGAGAAGCGGCCGCGGAAGAAGTCGGCGGTGGCAGACAGCTAATAGTTCGTCTCAGACACTTACCAGCATTACGTGTGTCATCGCATCCCCAAAAATTGCAGACGGGAAGGCAAACCAAGAAAGATGGCGGCCGCGGCCTCGCCGGGCTCCTGCTCGTTTGGCTCCTCCGACTGGATTGTGCTGAGAGACGGCTGCCTGCGTTGCGACGAGGAGGGCCTGCGGAGCCTCTCCTACCACCCGGCCCTGAACGCTATCCTGGCCGTGACCAGCCGCGGCAGTATTAAAGTGGTCGACGGTACTTCGGGGGCGATTCTCCAGGCGTCTGCTTTACACGGTGAGGACCCGCGGCCCGTCGCCAACGTTTGAAACACCGCGTTCCGGTTCTAACTGTCAGGCTTTAAGTTGTCAACTACCGCTGACAACAGTCCAGCCCCGCTAGCAGACGGGAGCTACCCTGCAACTTGTGCTGGGCCTGCTGGGTTTAGCCGCACAGTCCTCCCGGGGCTGCTGAATCAGTATCAGACGCTGGACCTGTAACCTTCCACCACGTCCAGGGTCTTTGTGCGTCCACTGTTTGTGGACCCAGAAGCGGCTCTTTTAGAACCGGCTCTTTTAGAAGCTAGCTCGGCGCTAGCCAAAGTTAGCCGGGCGGCGTTGACGGCAGTGTGTTGTAGCGAGGGGCGATAAAGTGTCACCCTGTGGGGCTGTTGTGTCACCCAGCCGTGATGTTGGTGAGGTGGCTGCTGATCCACCAGGCTGTCAGCTCCTCCAGCGGTGCAGAATAATGTTGGAACACCTGTCCCATCACACTCGTTCCTGCTGCTCTGTCTAACAGCTGGGAGAGGGTCACGTTTACCAAGTCCTGGATGCGGATCACAGGAAGGCAGAACAGAAACTAAAAGCGCATCAGCACGTTTTTAAGCCTAATGGCTGGCGGCTCCTCGAAACTCTGCTGGTAGTTTTCAGCCTGTCAGTCCCCTTATGGATGCAGGAGTATTTGGCTCTAAAATGGCAGAAATGTGGAAAATTGTTCAGCTGACATCTGACACAATGTCGTTTTCTTTTTTTTTTTTTTTTTAATGAAAGAAAAAATAAATCTGAGATTCCGAATCAATCAAAGCCTGGCTTGTCTTCACGCCTTTTGGCTGTGTTGGCACGCCACGAGCAAAGCTTGCCCATTTAAAAGGATTTCACCACACCCCGAGTCTGGCTTCACCTTCCTGCGGCTCCACGCCGCCGGGAGCCGACGCCGCTTCGGTCGACACAACAGTGACACGACAGTCACGAGGAGGTCGTCGGTGGGAGGATTTGGGCCGAGCTGGAGTGGTTGGGCTCTTGTAATGAAGCTGTAGTATTTAAAACACTCCCCTCTTGGCTCTGCATGCACACACCACTGCGTACCTGTCTGTGCTCCACCAAGGCCCATGTTTAAAGCTTTTATTCTGAGTTCAGCTCGCGTTATAAAATGAATCACTTCACAGGAACAGTATGTATCACATATGAACTGAAGGTTTCTGAATGGGCGAGAAAGTCACGTAGAATAAATAAATTAAAACCGACAGATGTCAACAGCTCAGGCTTCCTCCTCCCCTGACTTGGCTTTGTTGCCTGCTCATGTTCTCAGTGGCTTCCATTTATTATCTTTGATGGTCAATCAGACCATAGCTTCTAACTTCAGGACCATCCCTGCTGACTTCTGCAGATATAATGCACTGGCCCCACTGACCCCCCCCCCCCCACTGGTGGGTTCCCCTCTCATTTCTGTTACACAGTTTACACGTTTCCATGGGCAACAACGTTCTGTCTTTGATAACCACAACATGGATAAAAATAGGCCTTAAGTATTTAAAAGGAGCATAGTGCTCCATCAGCCGGATTGTTGTTAGAGGAAGCTGCCGTTGTGGACTCCTGTGGTGCCTCCAGTCTGAGGGTAGAAGGTCCAACAGTCCTGCTGGGCAGTGTTGACAGTCAACGTGATGTCCTTGCTGATGTTGCCGAGCTTGTTCCTTCAAGCCCTTGGATGAATTTGGCTCAAGGTCCCGGCTCCTTTCTGAAGCCAACCATGACCTCCACTGTCTTAGCTGTGTTTGAGCTTCTTCCTCAATGGCCCCATTGGCCACCCTCCTCCTGTAGGCTGCTTCCTCCCCACCACTGACCCTCCTCCTGTAGGGGACTTCCTCCCCACCAGTGACCCTCCTCCTGTAGGCTGCTTCCTCCCCACCACTGACCCTCCTCCTGTAGGGGACTTCCTCCCCACCAGTGACCCTCCTCCTGTAGGCTGCTTCCTCCCCACCACTGACCCTCCTCCTGTAGGGGACTTCCTCCCCACCAGTGACCCTCCTCCTGTAGGCTGCTTCCTCCCCACCACTGACCCTCTCCTGTAGGCTGCTTCCTCCCCACCAGTGACCCTCCTCCTGTAGGGGACTTCCTCCCCACCACTGACCCTCCTCCTGTAGGTGACCCTCCCCACCACTGACCCTCCTCCTGTAGGCTGCTTCCTCCCCACCACTGACCCTCCTCCTGTAGGGGACTTCCTCCCCACCACTGACCCTCCTCCTGTAGGTGACCCTCCCCACCACTGACCCTCCTCCTGTAGGCTGCTTCCTCCCCACCACTGACCCTCCTCCTGTAGGGGACTTCCTCCCCACCACTGACCCTCCTCCTGTAGGGGACTTCCTCCCCACCACTGACCCTCCTCCTGTAGGCTGCTTCCTCCCCACCACTGACCCTCCTCCTGTAGGCTGCTTCCTCCCCACCACTGACCCTCCTCCTGTAGGTGACCCTCCCCACCAGTGACCCTCCTCCTGTAGGCTGCTTCCTCCCCACCACTGACCCTCCTCCTGTAGGCTGCTTCCTCCCCACCACTGACCCTCCTCCTGTAGGTGACCCTCCCCACCACTGACCCTCCTCCTGTAGGGGACTTCCTCCCCACCACTGACCCTCCTCCTGTAGGCTGCTTCCTGCCCTCCCCAGCAGTGATCAGCCTCCCCTCTCATGTGTTGGTGTTCGCACCACAGCCAGACCAGGATGTGGGTGTATTTCGTCTATAGATCATATAGAGTATATATGTATAGAGTGTATAGAGTGTATAGAGTGTATAGAGTGTATAGAGTGTATAGAGTGTATAGTGTGTATAGTGTGTATAGTGTGTGTGTAGAGCGTATGCCGTCTATACAACCTGCTCTGCTTCCAACCTGCGCTGCTTGTGTTCTACATTTTCCTTCTATTTTACACCAGAATCAACATGAAATGTCTCTTTCAGTCTCAGCCTGCCTTTTGGCGTTAGAGAGGAACTATTTCATCTAGAAAAAGAGGGCTGTAACGTAAATATTAGCTTGTGTTTCATTCCTTGTTCACAGCTAAACCTGGCGGTCGCATCAGGTGTCAGTACGTTCCCACCGTGGACAAGGTGCTTTTTGTGGATGACTACGCAGTCGGGTGTAGGAAGGACCTCAACGGCATCCTGCTGCTGGACACTGCTCTCCAGCCCCCCGTGGGCAAGGCTGAGGACTTGGTTCACCTGGAGCTGCCCGTCACCGAGGTAAGAAGGGCTTGGGTTCAGTCATCAGTGGGTCAGGCTGGCTACAGCGATGAGACCTGCTGTCCAGAGTACCGCTGTTTACCCCTGGGGGCAGTAGCCTGGAGGCTGCACCAGGGGAGGCTGCACCAGGGGAGGCTGCACCCATGGGAGGCTGCACCAGGGGAGGCTGCACCCAGGGGAGGCTGCTCCAGGGGAGGCTGCACCAGGGGAGGCTGCACCCAGGGGAGGCTGCTCCAGGGGAGGCTGCACCAGGGAGGCTGCACCCATGGGAGGCTGCACCAGGGGAGGCTGCACCCAGGGGAGGCTGCTCCAGGGGAGGCTGCACCAGGGGAGGCTGCACCCAGGGGAGGCTGCTCCAGGGGAGGCTGCACCAGGGGAGGCTGCACCAGGGGAGGCTGCACCCAGGGGAGGCTGCACCAGGGGAGGCTGCACCCAGGGGAGGCTGCACCCAGGGGAGGCTGCTCCAGGGGAGGCTGCACCAGGGGGGAGGTGCACCCAGGGGAGGCTGCTCCAGGGGAGGCTGCACCAGGGGAGGCTGCACCAGGGAGGCTGCACCCAGGGGAGGCTGCACCAGGGAGGCTGCACCCGGGGAGGCTGCACCAGGGGAGGCTGCTCCAGGGGGGCTGCACCAGGGAGGCTGCACCAGGGGAGGCTGCTCCAGGGGAGGCTGCACCAGGGGAGGCTGCACCAGGGGAGGCTGCACCCAGGGGAGGCTGCACCCAGGGAGGCTGCTCCAGGGGAGGCTGCACCAGGGGAGGCTGCACCAGGGGAGGCTGCACCCAGGGGAGGCTGCACCCAGAGGAGGCTGCACCCAGAGGAGGCTGCACCAGGGGAGGCTGCACCCATGGGAGGCTGCACCCAGGGGAGGCTGCACCCAGGGGAGGCTGCTCCAGGGGAGGCTGCACCCATGGGAGGCTGCACCCATGGGAGGCTGCACCCAGGGGAGGCTGCTCCAGGGGAGGCTGCACCCATGGGAGGCTGCTCCAGGGGAGGCTGCACCAGGGGAGGCTGCACCAGGGGAGGCTGCACCAGGGGAGGCTGCACCCAGGGGAGGCTGCACCCAGGGGAGGCTGCCCATGGGAGGCTGCTCCAGGGGAGGCTGCTCCAGGGAGGCTGCACCAGGGGAGGCCGCACCAGGGGAGGCCGCACCCAGGGAGGCTGCACCCAGGGGAGGCTGCACCCAGGGGAGGCTGCACCAGGGAAGGCTGCACCCATGGGAGGCTGCACCCAGAGGAGGCTGCTCCAGGGGAGGCTGCACCCAGGGAGGCTGCACCCATGGGAGGCTGCACCCAGAGGAGGGCTCCAGGGGGGCTGCACCCAGGGGAGGCTGCACCCATGGGAGGCTGCACCCATGGGAGGCTGCACCAGGGAGGCTGCACCAGGGGAGGCTGCACCATGGGAGGCTGCACCCAGGGGAGGCTGCACCAGGGGAGGCTGCACCAGGAGAGGCTGCACCAGGGGAGGCTGCACCAGGGGAGGCTGCACCAGGGGAGGCTGCACACAGGGGAGGCTGCACCCATAGGAGGCTGCACCAGGGGAGGCTGCACCCAGGGGAGGCTGCACCCAGGGGAGGCTGCACCCAGAGGAGGCTGCACCCAGGGGAGGCTGCACCCAGGGGAGGCTGCACCCAGGGGAGGCTGCACCCAGGGGAGGCTGCACCAGGGGAGTTTTCCCTCTAATTGAGCGGCGACAGCAGCAGCTTCCACTTCTCCTGCAATGTTGCGTGAGGCATTCATTGCCATTCGCTCTGAATAATTGTGTCCATGTAAACATGGCTAGGGTTAGGGCCAGTGGGGATGAAGATCTCTGATCAGAAGCAATAATAAGGGCTTCATGGGCCACCATGTTGGCCCTCGTAGGAACATGTGACCACAGAGGAGTGGCTCTATTCTGCTCCTTAGACAATCATATCTGATTTTTTTAAATTGTGATGAAATGGTGAGAATTGCTGACTTGCTTGTGTTTCTCCAGGTTATATTGAACAGAACCTTTATCTTTCAGGCCCAGCAGATATTGTCAACCTGCCTGGAAAAGATTGACATTTCCAGTACGGAGGGCTATGATGTGTTCCTCAGCCAGCTGAAAGATGGCCTCAAGAATACCTCACATGAGACTGCAGCAAACCACAAAGTGGCCAAGGTAAACCTGCCAGCCCCCGCTGGAGTGTACATGGTTACTGACACACCTGACAAATGGAGCCCCTCGTACCGAGCCACTTCTCCATTAGCCCCCACTCAGCCAGGGTCCAGTTTTGGGGTCGTTGTGACTGAGGGTAGCAGGGGGCTCGGAGGGTGCTGAGCAGCAACCATCACGAGTCTGAATGCTCTGATTGGCCAGAGGATTGGCCATTCAGAAAACTCACCCCCCCCTTTTTAAACCCCCGCAACAGTGACACAGGCTCATATCTTTATTTTAAAAAAGAGTGAAACCAGAAATAAGGTTTCCCTCTTGGGCCAAAAGTCTCCGCCGATCACTAAACCTCACACCTCCATTCCCGCCCCTCTTGGATCTTCTGTTATTTACCGTCTGTTGTTGAAGACGTGCTGAACTGAATTTTCCTTTTGGAGCTGCGCTCGTTCTTCTTACTGTCTGGTTTCACTATTAAGGTTTGTTTTTTAGGAGAATCAGCCTCTCTGTCAGGTTAGCATTAAGCCCAACTACAAAAGTAAGATATATTCACAGTATATCTATCATTCTTATTATTATTATTGTATAACACGGGAACGGGGTCACTCTTACAGTTTTAAACTGAGCGCTTGAACTGATCACTCATCATAATTTCATATTTGCTCCAAACGGCCTCTGATGACGTTGATGACAGTGGACCAAGAGAATAAAGCTGAACTGCTGTTTCCTGCTGGAATTTGAAGTCTCGTCCTGAGCTCCTGCAGATGTTCGGTGGCTGCTGTCTTGTCCTGCAGATTTTGCAAATTCTTGGGGGAAAAAACCCCCAAATTTTACTGACGTTGGTGTTTAAAAGCAACAAACTGGGAGCATGAAAAGGCAGAATGCTTTTATATTCACTATGAATAAGTACACCTGTGCATTAACTACCTGCTTTATGGGATATCTCTGAGCCAAAGTTCATCTGGATTCTTTCTTTGCTTCTCTAATTATCCGTATGTTCTCTTTCAGTGGGCAACAGTGACCTTCCATCTCCCCCACCAAATTATGAAGCTGGTGGCCAATGCCATTGTCACCGAGCTCAAGAAGATTAACCAGAATGTTGCTGCCTTGTCTGTAGCTTCATCCATTTTGGACAGGCTGTCGTACCTCCTGTCCAGCACCAGGCCAGAGCTCGGCGTGGGCCCTGGACGCTCTGTAGATAGGTGAGGAAACCCAACAGGGTGTTCATCTCCTTACCTGTCCCACAACATGTGTGGGTCGCACATAAAGTCATGGAGACATATTTGTGTTTTCTCTAGATCGCTGATGTACAGCGAGGCCAACAGGAGGGAGACGTTTACCTCTTGGCCCCATGCAGGCTACAGGTGGGCTCAGCCTGATCCAATGGCACAGGCGGGCTTCTACCACCAGGTGGGTTGACTCACCTCGAGGATGCTGGGGGCACCGTCCGGTGGGGCTCCACAGGCCTCTAGAGTAGCTGCTGACTAGTAGAGTAGGAGGCATTATGAAGCAGCAGCACCTCTAAAGGGATTCAGTCTCCCCAGGGGAAAACTCTTCTACTCAAGCTGCAGCGTGTTGTGTTCAGGAGGACACGGCAGATACAGGGACACACGGGGGGGCAGATGTACACTTTAGACCAGACTGTGGTCATCGCATGTCCCCCAACGCCCCTGATGGAGGGGGGTCAGGGACTCCAGTGCTCTCCCTACGTACCAACCAACAAGGAGAGGCTGAAAAGCTTGGGCCATGTTTTAAAATTGTTAAATGAAGAATAACTTTGGTGGTGAAACATAAAATAATCCCAATTCTAGTGATGCCCCCCAGGTGGAGGCAGGATTTGCAGACAGAGGGAGGGTGTATAAAGCTCCTGTTGCCAACGTGGAACCAGCATGAATAAAATAATGTGTGCAGCAGGAAACCAAAGAGAGAGGTCCTCATTGTTGCCAATGTCCAGAAGATGACGTGTAAATCATCCTAACCTGACTGCTGTGTCTCCAGCCCGCCTCCACAGGTGACGACAGAGCCATGTGTTTCACCTGCAGCGTGTGTCTGGTCTGTTGGGAACCTACAGATGAGCCCTGGTGGGTGCCAATCTCTCCAAATGACGACGCAGTGTTAATAAATGTTGGATAATGTTGGAACAATGATTTCAAATCCTGTCCAATGTTTTTGAACGACGCCGCAGGTCCGAACACGAGCGCCATTCTCCCAATTGTCCATTTGTGAAGGGTGAACACACGCAGAATGTTCCGCTCTCTGTGACTCTGGCCACCAGCCCAGCCCAATTCCCCAACAGCCCCGACAGTTCTGACAAAATTACCTGCTTCGGTTTCGGAACTTGTCCACAATTCCTGGCTGCTGCCACCAAGAGGGGCAAGATCTGTATTTGGGACATCTCGAAGATTATGAAGGTCAGAAGATGCTGAAACTGTTGGAGGTCTTGTGTTTTACCCAGGCTCAAAGTGGAAGATAACTGGCACCTTCATTTCTTTGGTCCATCAGGTTCATTTGAAGTTTGACATCAACCCTTACGACCCAATCATACTGAGGAAGCTGGTGCTGTGTGGGGGCGAGCAGAACCAGCACGGTCTAGCAGAGTCTCGGAGACCCATCCTGGCCTGGCTTGATGAGTCATCGTCTTGCTTTGACCTGCCCAAGTTGGAAGGAGACAGGTAACCTACCTAGTTGACGTCACCTTTAGGTGCTGGCTGGCCCAGACTCTGGGACTCTGAGACTCCAAACTCTGGTGGAACGTCCTCTTGTTGATTTGGGTGTCACCAAAGGTGACATTCCGATTCGTCTCTCTAACAGAAGTCTGAAGGTTTTGTTTTACATTAGACTGAGATTTGGACCGGGCCATGAATGCCCCCCTCCCCCAGCATGGTAACCTCCTCTCTGGTGCTGGTTAACTCGCCACAACCACCGCCCCGGTTAGGAGGGCGTGCACACGTGGTCGTAGAGTTGGGGGGGGCGGCAGTGATACCAGGGACTTCTTTATTGTTGGCTCTCAAGAAGATAGCAAAGACGGCTCTCTCTTCTTTTCCAGTGATGACCAGTTGGAGGATTCCGACAGCGATGAGCATTCCCGATCAGACTCCGTTACAGGTACGAGCTCCTGGACCACACTGCGACATATTGATCAACTTGCCTTTGAGCCTTCGTGAGCGTCTTTACGGCACTGTAACAGAAAAAAGACGTAATCTTGCTCTGTTTTTACAGGCCAGCATTCCCAGTGGGAGAGCATGGATCTGAGCCTTGGGGTGACAGCGCTGAGTATCCTCCAGCAGCCAGAGAAGCTCCAGTGGGAAGTTGTGGCCAGCGTGCTGGAGGACACGGTCAAGGATCTGGAGGAGCTGGGTGTGAATCCCTCAGCCAACCAGCCCAAGTCCCACAGCCTGGGCAAATCCAAGGAGAATGTGGCCGACAGCCACACCATTCCCTTCCCCTGCCTCCTAGCTGGGGGCCTGTTCAGCTATTCTTCAGGCACAATCACAGCCGGACCCCCAAACACACCTTTACCAGTAGCATGTAGAACCACCGATGGACCTCTTAGGAATCAGGGTCCTGAACCCTTCTACTCAGGGCCATTACAGGACCGGGGCCCCATGGAGATAGAGACCTGTAGCCCCCCACCGGTGGCCCCAGAGAAGGACTACTCTAAAGCTGCAGCTTGTCAGTCTACCTGTCCCTCTTCTGCGGTGCCAACACACAGGACTGTCCCTGTGCTTCTGCTCTACAGTATCAGAGACGTGGACGAAAAGATCTCAGGGCAGGTGTTTGGGCAGATGAACAATGCAGTGAGTAAGGGGCTCCACGAGGAGGGCTTCACTGTGCCCCAGATTATAGAAATGGAGTTTGACACACACGAGCAGCTTCTCCTTCAGGATCCCCCCATCACATACATCCAGCAGTTTGCTGATGCAGCTACTAATCTGTCGGGGTTGGAAGGTAACGTGGAGAAGTGGAGCACGCTGGCCTCCGCCACTGTTTCTACGCCCCCCCGGCCTGGTGCACTGGTGCAGTGCTTGAGGCTGCCCAAACAGCTGGAAGAGGAAAATCTGTACGTGGACTCCATCACCCCCTGCTGGGATGGTGCACATCTCCTGGTCAGCTTGCAGCACTGCTGTGCTGAGTCTACAAGTGCTACGAATCAGGTTGAAGCACTTAACAACCTCAACCGTCTGCACTCTGCCCTATGCAGCCATCGCCATGGAGACCCCCCCCCACCAGTAGCCAATGTTGTGGAAGGCCACCACCAGTGCAGCTCAGCATCTCAGTCACCCCTCATCCTGCCACCAGAAGACCAGCAGCAGCTGCACCGCTCACAGACCGGGAGTAACGGTGGTTATCTGGCGCTCTACAAGGTCAACTACTCCACTCGTATCGTCACCTTGGATGAGGAACCTATCAAGGTTCACAAGATCTTGGACCCATCTGATGCCATCACATCTCTTATACTGCTGCCTCCTGATGTTCTTGATACCAGAGAGGACGACAGTGAGGAGACACCAGAGGACGCTTTCCCACCCGCCTCAAAAACGTGCTCTTTTGGACCAAAGTTTGGAAGTGGAGCAGCCGCCACCAGCAGTAGAACTGCAGCCACCATCTCTGCCTCCAGCCTCAAAGAGGTGTCAGGCTTGGGTCATCTTGTTCTCACCACACATACTGGATACATTATGATCATGGACCTGTCCACGTTAGAGGTCCTGACCAAGGTGGAGCCTCCTAAGAAGGAGGGCTCCTTAGATGAGTTAGACCCTTTTGTCTCAGTGACCTTTTGCTCTGGGACTGACCGCCTTTGTGCCTGTACAAAAGGTGAGTATCTTCCTGCTCGCAGTGTTGCTTCATGTCTGTTTATCATCGTCAGGGCCGGATGGATCCGGCTCTAATGTCGTTCCCGTTCAGAATCACCCCTGGGTGCATATGTGAAGCTGTAGTGCTCAGTCTCCTCGTTAGGTGACTCACTGGGTGCCGGTGGATTAGTGATTAGTCAGGCCACTCATTCCAGTTTGGAACAGGTAGGTAACCTTAAAGGTGTTCACGTGCACACAAGAAACGCTCCACTAGAATAGGCCCAATGGAGCCGGACTCCTGTCCCCAGATCGCTGGGTTGGGAGTCCAGAGCACGTGGACGGCGAGCTGGCCAGTGGGATTTATTTCTTTATTTTTGCTGCTCTTCTAACAACATGCTTAAGGTGGAGATGGTCCATTAAGCTGGTCCTGCTTGAAACGGTTGTTCTGGGTTTTGTGAAGTGTTGCCTGGCGCCGCTCTCGCTGGACTCTGCCTCCCATCAGCTACAAGCGTAGTGGGCCAGGTTCCTCTCTCTAATGTCCTGGTTTGGGGGTTATATTTCTAAATATTACAGATTTAGAACCAATTACAATAGCTATTCGTTATTCCTTCTCATGGCTCCTATGCCTGAGCTAGATTCTTCTAGGATATAGACCCCCCTGTCTCCAGACGGTGTCAGGCTAGCGTCAGAGCCTCTGAAGCACGGTGCTTCTGAGGACCCTCCTGTGTAGCTGATGTAGGTGCAGCTGCTGCTGCTGAGCATTCAGCCAGACCTCCAGAGTCTGATCAGCCGTCCTGGAGGGCTGAGCAGCTCTTGGTCTTCCTGACCTTATCGTGACCTTGACCTGCAATCTGCTCGTTCTTACAAGGTTTCTGTGAGGGTTTAATTAGGGAATGAACTTTAATGCTTTCTTCTGAAAATTAAGGCCTTAAATAGCATTAAAAAGTTTGAATGAACTTTGATGCTTTCTTCTGAAAATTAAGGCCTTAAATAGCATTAAAAAGTTTTACATTTTATTGGAACTTCCATGACACTTGTAGGAGATTTGATAAATATCTAATTTTTCAAATTCTTCCAATTTCCAGTATCCGTATATAATAGAAGTGCTGTCAGCACAACGTTCTGAATGTGCTTCCGGTTGGTTCCAAATTGTCCAAACACCAGGTGTGTGTCTGTTAGCACACACTGGTGTTTGTCTTCTATGCTGGGATGGGACCTGAGGAGTCGGAGATGGCTGCAGCTCCCAGCCAAGGTAGAGCAGAGGAGGCACCTACAGGTTGGAGGTCAGGCCCTCTAATACTGAGGTGGACACGATCCCAGCTGCCCTGGACAAGCCCGTAGCTCACTATGAAACCAAAACAAGCTATGCTAATTAGCAATAGCCCAAAGGCTGTGTTTACTAAAGGCCTCCCATCTTCACTTTAGTCTTGTGGTAGAAGCAAAGCAGCCTGTTCATGCTTTGTCCTGCACCTCAGGAATGAAACCTTTGGTACTAGTTCGTTAAGTTAATTTAACAAGCCAAGTTAGGTTAAAAATCCAATCAAAATGGTTGCATCAGTAGAAAACTGTGCACGTGTGTGTCCACCGGCTCCAGCTGCTACTATTAACATGTGTAGGGAGGAGTTCCAAGAGAGCAGCATTGGCCATAAATCTGTGGTACCTCTGTCACAAACCACCCCTGCTCATTACAGAGGGCGCCATCACGGTGAGGCGTGGGGGTATGAAGGGCTGGGGGGGCGCTGCACAGGGGGGGTATGAAGGCCGGGGGGGCGCTGCACGGGGGGTATGAAGGGCCGGTGCAGGGGGGGTATGAAGGGCCGGGGGGGCGCTGCACAGGGGGGGTATGAAGGGACGGTGCAGGGGGGGTATGAAGGGACGGTGCAGGGGGGGTATGAAGGGACGGTGCAGGGGGGGTATGAAGGGACGGTGCAGGGGGGGTATGAAGGGACGGTGCAGGGGGGGTATGGAGGGCCGGTGCAGGGGGAATATGAAGGGACGGTGCAGGGGGGGTATGAAGGGACGGTGCGGGGGGGCTGCCCTCAGTGTTGGGGCACCTTTGTAAGTTAGAGGGGGTGACTATTGCTACGCCAAGCGGTGCTGCTCAGAGCTGTAGCAGTAGGTTTAGGGTGCGTATATTCACACAACCAGGTTCTGACCCGTTTTCAGTTGTTTAATGTTCGGGGGGGGCACGTCTTCACCCATTGGGTGTAAAACTTCATGTTTTCAAGGTCACACCTGTTTTGAATGTTGATTATGCTTTTCAATTGCGGTGAAGGTGGAGAACTTCATTTCCTTCAAATTGGAGGTGTTTCTGAAGATGCTGACGATGGAGACATGTTTATTGATGCCCCAATTTCTAAAGGGGCTGAACTTTTGCATGAAGGGGTGAAATCCTCCTCCCATCCTTGCAGTCCTGGTAGTGCAGGTATACCTCAGCTCACAGTCACCACTTGGGTTCATGTCAGTCCTCACTGAACTCGTGCCTTAGAACCGACGTCCTCTGTGTGACAGGAGTGGTGGACCTGCTCGTGGACCAGCCACTGACCACAGAGAGTCTGATGGCTCTAGTAGAGCTGACCTGCTTCGAGACCTTGACTCCCCGGTTCTCGGCGACCGTGCCCCCGTGCTGGGTGGAGGTGCAGCAGGAGCAGCAGCAGCGCAGACACCCGCAGCACCTTCACCAGCAGCATCACGGAGATGCAGCCCAGCACACCCGGACCTGGAAGCTCCAGAGTGACAGGTAGTTGTCTCAAAGCTCCACCCGACAGATGCGGACCTCTGCGGTGCTGTCCAAGCGGCCCTGCTTCTCTTCCTGTGTAACTCTGTCCCTCATCTCTCTGAAGAAGTGACCCTCTGCCATGCTCTTTCTGCAGTTCCAGCTGGGATGAACATGTCTTTGAGCTGGTTCTGCCCAAGGCCTGCATGGTGGGACATGTTGACCTGAAGTTTGTCCTCAATCCCAACACCATCAATATTCCTCAGATTCAAGTCACTTTACTGAAAAACAAAGCTCCTGGGCTGGGCAAGGTCACAGGTGAGGACGCCGCTGTGCCATTTTCCAGTGTAGTAGTAACTGTTCAACACACACTCGATGCAGCACTTTTGATCACACACACACGCCTCCTCTCTCCTGATGTGTTCACACCAACTGGGCCAGACTAAAACCACCTAGCTTAAGCCCACGAGTTAACGGGGGTCAGTGAGAGGGGACACATGACATACTGCCACTGATTGAGACTAGAGAGATGTACGATCCACTGCTCATCACAGGAAGGGATGATGGGGATCCCAAGGTCATCTAGGTCCTCTCTGCTGTCCTGGGGAGGCCGTCTCTACCCAACTCAGCAAAATGTGAAGAGAGACTTAAACAAGGGTCAGACGCAGAATTATTGGCTTCGCTGATGATCAGAGCTGCAGTAGAATGAAACTGGCCAAGTTGAGTCATTTTTAATAAGTTTCTTTCATTTCTGTACCCAAGCTGTCCCCGCCCACCCCCATCAAACCTGCCACGGGGCACATTTTTCCAGCTTAGCCTTGGGCTAGCCTAAACAAGCAATATTGACATTAGAAAGCTGCACAGTACTGGTAATGGTGGTTTTAACGGCCTCTCACATTCACCACCACCATAGCTCAGGGTGGAAGACCCTAAAGTCCCAACTTCAGGCTAGTTTCTCAGCCAGTCAGAGGACACGATGTCTAATAACGAGCAGCTAATGACGTTGGTTTATTTCCCCGACTCACTTGGCCATAGAACCAAGGGCAGCGGTACTTGAGCCCACTCATTACATCAGCTGCGTTTGCTCCGACCTGTTCTGAAAGCTGCTGACCTCAGGTTCTGAAAGTGTTCACTGCTGCCAGAACCGCCACCGCCTCATGAGCCGACGCAGGCCCCGCCGTGGCAAACATGGCCGTCATTTTGGCACAGCATTGGCTTGAAGAACGCTTTCTCCGATTCTGTGGTTGTGTAAGTGATGCTAACTGTTCCATGTGAATGTGCTTGTCCACCAGAGGCTGCGGTTGACAGGCAGATTTCCTTCCCCCTGTCCAACATCCTCCAGGTTAATGGGGAGAGGAGCAGCCAGCCGCTGCTGCATGACTTCACAGAGGACATCCAGTTCATGGACATAGAGGAGACTTCAGGTAAAGAGCAAGTCCACCTTAGTTTAATATCACACACCAGGCTAGCGCTGCTGGGCTCATGTTCCTGCTCTTGAGTTCTGGTTTTGGTCTTTCATTCAGACAGGTTTGTATTTAAATAATGTTAATGAAGTGTTGTTCCACATGTGGTCACACCTGTGTCCTATGTTTGCTGCAGGGTCCGTGCTGTGTCCTTTTTTAGAGGACCATAAGGAGGACATTCTGTGTGGTCCGGTGTGGCTGGCCAGTGGCTTGGACCTCTCTGGCCATGCAGGCATGCTGAGTCTCACCAGCCCCAAGCTGGTTAAAGGTGACGGGTCACACGAACTGTTTCTGCTCTCAACCCTGACGCCAGGGATTCACCGTGTTGTGGTCCTCGTCGGTCTGCAGGCATGGCAGGAGGGAAGTACCGCTCGTTCCTGGTCCATATGAAAGCAGTGTGTGACAGGAGCATGGAGGAGAGCGCTCGGCCCGTGTTAAGGATGCCCAGTAGCCGGCCGCAGGGTAACAAAGCTCACTCTCTGTCCAACCTGCTGCAAAGGGCTCAAGCCCCCAAGGTACAATGTCACCTGGTGACTATTATTTTACACATATGTCCATATGAAAGGGAAGATTAAGTCTGCATGGTGCTGTTGTCTGTAGGAAAAGGCCCCTGCTGGAAAATCGGACAGTGCGGCTTCTTTAAAGAAGGCAGAAAACCTGCGGGGCTGTGACCTGTTGCAGGAGCTTTCAGTCACAATCAGAAGGTTCAAGAAGACGTCCGTAGCCAAAGAAAGGTCAGCCCACTGTTACAATGGAAGGTCTGCTTCTCTCCACGGTGCTGTCAGCTGGTGGACAGGACGCGTGTCCCTGTATGAAAAGACTCAGACTGATTTGGAGATGTTCTTCTTGCTGCCCAGTTAATGAACCACCTGATATTGAGACACCATCTGTGACCCTTTCACCCGTTTCCCTGCATTCTCATTGTCCTCGCCCCCCTCCAGACCCCAGAACCCAAATTCACTGTGCTCTGTATAGTGTGACGACTCGTCAGCAGGTCCCAAAAGGGACGTTAACAATGTCCCTAATGTCCCACATCACACACAAGCTCCACATCTTCACTCCTTGGCCTGAAGTCCACCTGCTCAACTCAGCTGTGTTGTGTTGGGACGCCTATAAAATGCTCGACCACACCGGCCTCTCTGCTTGGCTCTTCTGCTGGGTCACTTCCTGCTCTAGCTTTAGCCAATCAGCTCCCAGTAAACCTCAAGCCCCCCCCAGGGCCGATCCGGGTGCCTCTGCTGGAGCAGAGACTCAGTTAGGCCTTGTTCCTGTCACTAGGGGGAAGTTCCTGCAGTGGAAATGCTCCTATTATGGTTCCTCACTGCTTTTTAGCTGTCCTCATACAGCATGCAATACATTTGACTCCACCTCACTGACTTTTCTTACCCAAGCTTGTTTTAGAGGATCTCCAGCCTCTAGGAGACACTGGCAGAATAAAGAGGGACTAATGTCCTGAGTAGGAGCCGTGAGCCACTTTGTCTTTAAAAATGGTGCAAAATGACTCTGTCATTGCTCAGGTGGTGTCCATGGGTGGTGTTCCCAGCACTCTTTTACTTTCTGATATTTCCTCTTATTTATGAATGTGTTTTTAACCGTCTGTGGACGTTGTCTTCCACCGCTGACAGCCTGTAACCTTAAGCTTTAGCGCTCCGTTCCCAGCTTGTGTTGTGTGTCTGTAATGAACATTATCAGTTGTCTTGCTTTTCCCCAGGGTCCAGCGCTTCGCCATGCTCCATCTCTTGGAGTTTCACGAGAAACTGCTGAACGCTCTCTGTCAGAAAGCGGAGGGCAGTGGGACCACTGAGCACGGCCAAAGCCTCATCTTGGACATCCTGTGTTGGCTGGCCGGTGTCTACTCCAACGTGTCCTGGAGGTACGATGCAGCATGTTGTCCTCTCATGGGAACAGGCCTCCACATCCTGCCTGTGTTTAGTTGCAGAGAGGGGAAAGTCGGCCTGCTGGCCAAGACCCAGGCGCGCATCAAGGACATGGTGCGCATGTGTTTCTTTGAGGCTGGCCGGAGCGTCGCTCACAAATGTGCTCGTTTCCTTGCACTTTGCATCAGGTAAGAAAGGACCTCTGACCTCTGTCGGTACTTCTGCTTTCATCCGCGGGTCATTAGAGCAGTGTTAGAACTTTGTCCCGTAAGGAAACGTCCCCTGATTTCACTCAGGACGGATCCCTTGTGCGGATTTTGAGATGCTTTTATAGCACAGACTTTAATCACAAAAGACAAGTGTGATAATGGATGGTTGATTTGCTTTTCCACAGCAGTGGGAAAGGGGCCCCGAGTCAGCAGAACTTTTGTGCAAGCCTGTTGAAGGCTCTTCTGGACAACATGCCTTACTTGCCCGCGGCAGCTACAGGTGGTGAGTGCCTGCACGTCTGCTGTTTGTCTTGTCTGTGACCCTGTAGCAGTGAGAGTCTCCACCTTCTGGCTTCAGGCTCCATCTACTGGTACTTTGTGCTGCTGAACTACGTGAAGGAAGAGGACCTGGCTTGCTGCAGTACCGCCTGCGCTTCCCTGTTGACGTCCATCTCCCGACAGCTGCAGGACCGTCTGACCCCGTTGGAGGCGCTGCTCCAGACAAGGTTAAACTCAAGCCTTAGTCCTTCAGAATTGCTGTTCTTCTCCTTTTTTAGAAGTGTGTCAGGAAAGTCTCCGCTCTCTTCTGTGGCAGGTACGGCCTTTATAGCTCTCCGTTTGACCCAGTGCTTTTTGACTTGGAAGTGAGTGGATCCTCCTGTAAGAGTGCCTTCAACAACAGCATTGGTGTCCAGTCAGAGGAGATCGACCTTTCAGACATACTCTCAGGTAGCGGTCCTCATTCCTTTAACTCCTGACTTCAAATGGCATCCTCGGTGTTTGCATAAAGCTGCCAGTGACTGGAGTTTGACCCTGAGGGTGTGTTCTGTGCTGCAGGGAATGGAAAAGTGAGCAGCTGTGCAGCAGCAGAGGGCAGCTTCACCGCATTAACAGGGCTCCTTGAGGTGGAGCCTTTGCACTTTACTTGTATCTCCACCAGTGACGGCACACGAGTAGAGCGAGATGACGCCAGCATATTTACCGGTAATCTGCACTTCCTTTCACCTAAAGTGTGCTTAGCTCGTGAGCTCCTCTTCATGGTGATTGTCCTCTTTTGTGCCAGTGAGTACTTTTGGTGTGACGCCTGCGGTCAACAGCGTCCCGGCCGGACCCTTCAGTGAAGCATCTACCGCTCTGAGCTCTGCTGCCCAGGTGGCTCTGCAGTCTCTGTCCCACGCCATGGTGTCTGCAGAGCAGCAGCTGCAGGTGCTGCAGGAGAAGCAGCAGCAGCTGCTGAAGCTGCAGCAGCAGGTGCTTGTCTGTCTGTCTGTCAGCCTGTCTGTCAGCCTGTCTCACCTCTTTATCCACAGGAGCAGCAGTCATCAACGCTTTAAAAGCCGTCCTTTTTATAATAGTCACTGTTTTGGGATTATAAAGCTCTGATTGTATCTTGGTTTTAGAATTCCCCCCTAGTTACTTTTACTGCTCAGACATTTCTGGAATAAACATTCCTGGTTTCCAGGAACGTGTAAATCCATTAGAGCATCTTTTACCTTGTGAGGGATCTGCTCCAGATCCTTTTGAGGGATCTTGCTTCCTAGAGCAGAGTGAACGTCTGTCCTGGAGGAAAGAGGAAGGCAGTTAAAGGAAGCCTTTTAAACGGCCCCGTTCTTAATAGTGTCTCTGAGATATTGTTTAATGAAGCTCCACCGGATCAGTTAGACCGGGTAAAGGATCCGCTGGCCCCTCATTGCTTCACATCTTGTTATTCTAACAATTCCTCCAAATCCAGTCAGACGTGAAATAGTGGCGATCCTCTTTGTTTGTATTTGGTTGAATAAGCAAAGCTAAATAACCCTTGGACCTGTCCTGTGTTCATGTTCTTCCTTAGTTGATTGGAAGCTTCTTGTTGTCTGTGTTTTTACAACTAGAAGGCAAAGCTGGAAGCCAAGCTGCATCAGACTACCTCTGCAGCTGCAAACTCCTCCGGGATGGGCTCCATCCAGAATTCCTTACCTTCCAGCTCCTCCTCCGCTCCGGGTTTCTTTATCCACCCCTCTGACGTCATTCCTCCGACCCCGAAAACGACTCCACTCTTCATGACCCCTCCTCTGACGCCGCCCAACGAAGCAGTGTCGGCAGCCTTTAGTGCCGAGCTGGCCCACTTGTTCCCTGGCTCCATGGACCCGGGACCCGTCAACCTCACCGCTCATAAGAACACACAGAAAAACAAACTGGTTAGTTCCGTCCAGCCGATGAGAGCTGGTCAACTGGCGGACTGGTCGGGCCAGTTTGAATACGCGACAGTTTAATTTGATGTCCGAGTAACGAGAATAGCTGTGAGGGTTCGGTTGGTTGAATAATGGTTCTGCTCCTGCCACAGAACTCCATGGGCAGCGGTCTGGCCCTGGCTATCTCCCAGGCCTCCCACTTCCTGCAGCCTCCGCCTCACCAGTCCATCATCATTGAGCGGATGCACTCTGGTTTGTCATTCTCAACGTATTTAATGTCTCGTACCTGTGTCGTGTGTTTCCACTTGCAGCTTTGTGGACATTTCTTGTCTTTTCCCCTCCAGGAGCTCGTCGCTTCGTCACGCTGGACTTTGGCCGCCCTGTCCTCCTGACGGATGTCCTCATCCCGACATGTGCGGACCTGGCTTCTCTGTCCATTGACATCTGGACTCTTGGTGAGGAGGTGGATGGTCGGAGGCTGGTCGTAGCTACTGACATCAGCACCCACTCCCTCATTCTACACGACCTGCTGCCTCCACCCATTTGCCGGTTCATGAAGGTCGGTACTCTGCTCTGAACTTGTGACCCTGCTGCAGAACCACCGCTCTGCCAGGTTTGAGTCATGTCTACATCTTTCAGATCACTGTCATTGGCCGGTATGGAAGCACCAATGCTCGGGCCAAGATCCCGCTAGGCTTCTACTATGGCCACACCTACATCCTCCCTTGGGAGAGTGACCTCAAGTTAATAAACAGTCCGCTTCGAAGAGAGAATGGAGCAGCCTCTCAGCCGGATGTGGACCAGCACCTGACCATGATGGTGGCGTTGCAGGAGGACATTCAGTGCAGGTACAACTCAGCACATTTACCACCTCTCATTCTTGTTTTGGAACGAATTCCCTCGATTTTAATCATAGATCTGTTTGGCATTTGACAATAAAAGGTGAAAATAATGAGTAAAAGTGAGTAATCATCTCTTACAAGCTCTCGGTTGTCCATGTCTTTACACATTTCATTTACTGCAGATATATACGCAGCATCGACCTCATAGATGATGGAATCGCTGTGCTGCTTTGGTGCCACAAAGTGGCGGCGTTTGATTTACTGTGAACATCATATGGTCACACTTGGTGAATATTGATAATAGGTGCTTCAGCCAGAGCTGCTCCTCTGCTGGAGAACTCCCACTGAACTACCGATGTCAGCACAGAAGGTGTTTCTATGGCCGAGCAGCTGGACGCCAGGTGTTGGCTGTGTCCTGCGTCCCTGGCCTGCTGGAGCGGTGCTCCAAGGAGGGATGAACCTCACCATTCTGGAAAGATGACTGCTCTCTGCCTGGCTGCTCTGGGCCAGTATGAGGCTTTTTCAGGGGTCTGGACATTTTGGACAAAGCTACGCTTCCACCTTTGTGCTCCTTTTGTTTGCCAACCCTGCCTGGCCCACCCAGAACCGTGACCTCAAATGAATGGGCAGCAGTTCACATAGATATAGGACACATAGATCTAGACTCTTGACCTCTGTAGCCAGCAGCAATACGCTTGAATTGAGCCAGCACTGTTGCTGGTTCCATCTTAGCTTTGCCTCTGGCCCGGCCTGAATGACGGGGCCGTACCACGAGAGGCTGAATGTTTGCTTCACTCTGGGGAACCTTCCAGTCATGCAGGTTTATATTCGTTAACCTGCAGTTTCCATATTTAAATGTGCCACTTGAACTGTTCATCAGGTACAACCTGGCCTGCCATCGCTTGGAGACCCTTCTGCAGAACATCGACCTGCCACCCTTGAACAACGCCAACAATGCCCAGTACTTTCTACGGAAACCAGACAAGGTGGTGGAGGAGGACCAGCGTGTTTTTTCAGCCTACCAAGACTGCACCCAGCTGCAGCTGCAGCTCAACCTGGCTCACCACGCCGTGCAGCGTCTGCGCGTGGCGCTGGGCGCCGTCCGCAAGTCGCTTCACAGCGTTAATGCACCGGAGACGCAGGAGCTGATCCACAGCTCCTCCACCGAGCAGCTCAGGACAATCATTCAGTACCTACTGGACACACTGCTGAGCCTCCTGCACTCCAACAATGGTGAGCAGCCTGCGTGCACCCGCGCCCGTGATTATGGGAACAGAACCAGAAGGTTTGGAATTTTCATCCTAATTCAGTTGTTAATTGTGACGAAATGACGTCACTTCCGCCTTTCCCGTTGGAAAAAACCAGTGGTAGAAGGACAGCAGAATCATGTTTGAGTCCCAGACGTGTTCAGAAAGGGAGAAATGCAGCACTTTGGTCCCGGGAGGGTGTGGAGAAGCCAGAGCCGATGGTTGCGTGCTGGACAGGATCATCCTTTGTGCTGAAGCTTATTGACTCCTTCAATGTGTGCATCTGCAGGCAATTCAGTGCCGGCCGTCCTCCAGAGTACCTTCAACGCCCAGGCCTGTGAGGAACTCTTCAAACATCTTTGCATCAGCGGAACGCCCAAGATTCGTCTTCACGCGGGTCTCCTGTTGGTGCAGTTGTGTGGAGGTGAAAACTGGTGGGGCCAGTTCCTCTCCAATGTTCTGCAGGAGCTCTACAACTCAGAACAACTGCTCATCTTCCCTCAGGACAGGTAACACATCCCAGTGGTCACATGAGTTGGGCAGAAGGAAGGAGCTCAGACCTGCACAGCCTGTTGTCATCCACAGGCTCCATCTCACAATGCAGCTCCAATTGAAATAGAGGATTTCAGTCACAGTCACAAATCATGTCATGTTCTTCCAGCTCAGCTGCCCTCAAGCTCAAAAGGTTTTAGGCGTTCTTTAGAACTTCAGTCAATCAACTCTGATACAAAAATGCGAGGTTTCAAATGTTGGACAGCATCTCCTCAACATCCTTTGATCGATCCTAAATGAGACAGAGGCGTGAAGTTCTCCATATGAAGCTGGATGTATCTACTAATATTGGTTACTGCTGCTGATGTTTTGCCTTTGCTGTGGTCTTAGGGTCTTCATGCTGCTGTCCTGCATTGGCCAAAGATCACTGAGCAACAGCGGGGTGCTGGAGAGCCTCCTGAACCTGCTGGACAGCCTCCTGTTACCCCTGCAGCAGCCACAAGCAGCCGCCCAGGCCCGGGCTGAAGGTCCTGGAGCATCTGATTACTGATTCCTGGCGCAGCAACCACAAACACGCTGGATTCATCCCCTGATTTGCTATCTTTTACAGGTGTTTTGGACATTCCCATGATCAGCTGGGTTGTGATGTTGGTGTCCAGATTGTTGGACTATGTGGCCAATATTGACGATGAGCCCTCAGGAGGGAAGAAGCACCTTGTAGGAAAAGAGCGCGAGAGGTCGTTAACAGGTAACTGAAGGAGAGCCTTCAAAGCTGATGCTTTCACGTCTGATCTTGGACCAAGCATTGTGATCGAATCTTGTTGGTCCCAGTACCAAAGACACCACCCCCACCTCAAGCCACCCCCTGTCCAGTGTCCCTCTCACACAGCCCAAGTGTGAGCGTCTAATTTTAGGTTTTTCTAGCACTTCTGATACCATCTACAGCAGAACTGGACCGGATGGGACCACTAATCACTGTTAGACAGCTTCTTTGAACTTGGTTCTGGCCCAACTCGGAAGGATGTCCTTTTCCCACACAGGTGTTCAGTGGAGTTTCATCAACAACAGCCTTCAGTCCCACAACTACAGCCGGTCAGCCAAAGGCAGCAGCAGCCTGGATCGGATCTACTCCCGCAAGATTCGCAAGCAGCTTGTCCACCACAAGCAGGTAGAGGACACCTGTGCATGTCACACTGCTGACCAAAGCTGCTGCAGGAAGGGAAATCTGCTCCTCCACTCTTTGAGTTCCCCTCTCCTTTTCTTTGCAGCAGCTGAACCTTTTGAAAGCCAAGCAGAAAGCTTTGGTGGAGCAAATTGAGAAGGAGAAGATCCAGAGTAACAAAGGCTCCTCTTATAAACTGCTGATGGAACAAGCCAAGCTGAAACAAGCCACATCCAAGGTGAGCGCCTCGTAATCCCAGTAAACTAGGGTCTCCTCAGTTCTGGGTCCCATTAGTTCTCTGCTCACCTGAACGGGCCGCCATTGGCCTGGAGTAGAAAGGGAAGCTCAGAGTTACCTGGTTTCTCTGGATGTGTGGAAAAAGAAATGCAGACGGACTTTGAGGAGCAAAGTTCTACTCATACTTGACGTGTGGGCTTCAGTCTAACAGCAAACTCGTCTCGCTCCTCCTCGCAGCACTTTAAAGACCTCATCCGTCTCCGCCGTACCACCGAATGGCCGCGGTCGCCCCTGGACTCTGAGTCCACAACAGCTAAAGAAACTCCAGAAATCGAACCTCTTCCTTTCACGCTGTCCCACGAATGCTGCATTTCCGTGGTGCAGAAACTCACCCTGTTCCTCCTCTCCATGGACTTCACCTGCCACGCCGACCTGCTGCTGTTTGTCTGCAAGGTATCATCTCAGACTGCTCTGTTTCTCATTAGCATAAGCACGGTGACGCTAACGCCTTTGCCAACCCTTTAGGTGCTTGCTAGGATCGCCAGCGCCACCAGACCCACGATCCACCTGTGTGAGGTGGTGTCTGAGCAGCAGATGGAACGGCTCCTCCTCCTGCTGGTGGGGACGGAGTTCAACCGGGGAGACATTTCCTGGGGAGGTGCCTGGGCTCAGTATTCCCTGACATGTATGCTACAGGACATCCTGACAGGTGTGGCTGACATTCATGTTTTGCGTTGTGACATTTGTGACGGCGGGGACACGTCGAGGACCGCGCCATCGTGGCCGCCCTGACTCTGGGCGGCCATCGGCCAGCTTCAGTACCAGCACAGTAACTGAGGCTGCTTGTCCTCCCAGGGGAACAGTTGTCCTCAGTCTCTTTGGATGGGATGGAGGAGGTGGTGGTGGAGCAGGGGGCCTCCTCTGCCTCAGCAGCTGCTGATTCTGACGACTCTCTGAGCCAGCCCTCCTCTATTGCTCTGGTAGAGAGCATCGACGAAGCCTTGGTGCCCGATATCATAGCAGGTACCACTTTCAGCATTCAAACGGATAGTTGCAGATTGGTCTTTAGCTCCAACTTTGATCCTTCATATACGTTCACCTTTTGAGTGAAAGCCTTTCGCTTTGTTGTCCGAAGGCGCTCCAGCTCTGTCGGCTTTGGAAAAAGAGAAAGACATAGACTTTGACCTGCTGCAGGACCTCATGGACGTTGACATTGATCCGTTGGATATCGATCTGGAGAAAGATCCACTTGCAGCCAAAGTGTTTAAGGTACGTTTGATGCTGATGTTGGTCATTTTCTTATACATTACTGCCAGTTGTCTGGGAGGAGTTCCTGGTTTCATTTCCAAGGTTAAAATTCACACAGAGGATGAACTGAGCATTGATAAATCAACCATTGACCCTCCTGTCTGATCCTCCTGTCTGATCTCAGCCTATCAGCAGCACCTGGTACGACTACTGGGGCGCCGACTACGGCACCTATGGCTACAACCCGTACATCGGGGGCGTCGGTATCCCAGTCGCCAAAGCTCCAGTGGCTGCTGAAAAGCCTGGATCCCAAAGTCTCTCCATCTCTGTATCACAAGGTGGGTAGAGGTGCATCTGGAGCACACCGTGTGTGTGTGTGTGTGTGTGTGTGTGTGTGTGTGTCCCTCCCTCCAGGAGGAGAGGAGATTTGACTGTGAGGTGCTTGGATATGAAGCTGAAGAGCTGTAACCATCAGTTTCATCTTGGTTAAAACATCTCTTTAGCTTTACCAAATAAAGAATGCTCACCTGAGGTGAAACGGTCAAATCATTTATTACCAAACAGGCACTGTTACGGGAACCTTCTCTCTCCTCATTAGTGCTAATTACAGCATCCAGGTTCTCCCGGTTGCTTCATCCTGGGGTTAATTGTCACGTGTTGATGCGTCACTTCCAAAGGTTCCCAAGGCAACAGGGGAGACTGCTGCTCCCGTGGGAGAAGTAAACATGCAGCATTTTACAGCTTTCTGCAAAGGTTTATGGGACAGAGATCATTTTTGTGGCAAAAGTGCAGCACGTTTGAGAGGTTTTGACCCGGCATCATCAGTGGGCTCTGGCTGTGTTTTCCTGGATAGGGAACATTTGCTCAAATTAGACGATGATGTCTTGATGTTGCCTGTCAACTCCACAGCCATGGACGCACGGCTGGAGGTCGGCCTGGAGCAGCAGGCTGAGCTGATGCTCAAGATGATGGCAACTCTTCATGCTGACTCCATCTTGCAGGCTCTCACCTCAAGTTCTTCCACAGGTAAGCTAAGAGAGTGGGAAACCTCAGCGCAGTCAGGTTTGTCCCTGTTGTTGAGCTCCGTGTCTGGCTTTCAGTCAACCAGGCCTCCAACGGGACCGACGACTGCCTGCTGAGGACGCTGCACGGAGGAGGTTCACCTCCAGGTAGCACCGGGCTCTTAGCGCAGTCCTCGTCGATCCCCATGTTGAGCGCTTGCTTCAACAAGCTCTTCTCCCTGCTGCAGGTCCACCACGTGCAGGTCAGCAGCCATCATATTATTACAATACACAATTAATTGAACATAAGACTTCAGGTGTAGGAGGACTGAGGCAATGTTCGGTGGTTTGGGTTGCTGCCATCACAGTTTCCTGAGCCTTGAGCAAATGCCTGATGTTTCATCACCTGTGAGATGGGCAGATTTGAAGAGCATTCATTCAGTGTTTCCCCCCAGCTGGAGTCTTTGCTGCACCTCTGGTTAACGCTCAGCCTCAACTCCTATCCTTGTGGTGCTGAAGACTCTGGAGGAGACATCTTTCTGTTCAACTCTGGTCGAGTCCCAACCATCCCCATCAACCAAGGTCAGCACAGCTTCTGAGCATGGTCAGCTTTTACACTGCTGTCATTTCCAGTGACTGTGCGTCTGAGTCTCCTTGTGTTTGTGTTCAGCCTCCATCTGCAGCTTCCTAACAGTGTTGTCATGGTACCCCAACACATCCCTGAGAACGTGGTGCCTGGTGCTGCGCTCTCTCACTCTGATGACCAACATGCCAGCCAGTGGTCAGTCTGTTTCTGCTCCAGTTAAAATCTGTTCAGTAGTCAGAAGGTCTGTAGATAAAAACCCAATTCAGTATCTCAGAAAAATGGAACATTGTCAAAGAGACTCGGTCCATCCCATCCGCTTCAATGGTCACCTGAGCCGTTCCAAGGTCCCTGAGTCTGGTTCACACTCAACCGTGGCTGAACCGACAGTTGTCCAGAGGACACTGGTGGACGTTCCTTACAAGGGGACGGGACAGGGACGCTCGGCGCTGAAGAAGCTGCAGAAGCAGCGGGGCTGATGGCGGCTGTGAGCACGTTTACAGGGACGAGCCCGAGGCTGGATGCTGTCCATCAACAGCAACCACCCACAGACGTGCCGATGCTCTTCTCCTGTAGGACTCAGCAAGGGGCCGCACGGCCAGAACCTTCCTGAGCGGGTCGATGAGCACGCTTCTCTGTGCTCGGGTGGCCAAAGAAAAGATGAGCTGCTCACGCTCACTTCCTCACAGTCTCCCTTTAATTGGACGTGTTCATTTTCTGGGATACTGAAGTGAAAGGCGCCGTCTGTAGGTGCAGGTGCAGCGGGCGCAGTGTCAGCATATTTGTTGCTAAACGTGTTAGCGTTGCTCATAACGGTGCCGATCAGATTAGAGCAGATGGACCGTGTGATTTGAACTTTAATGTATTCATTGTGAAATGACTGGGAACTTCTAAAACGGTGGTGAATGAAAATGCTGTAAAAGTGAGCGAAGCTGAAACGCTCCCAGTTGCTTAGCTCAACCAATAAATGTATTATTGTCTGTTTTGCTCTGATTTATAAAAACACCAACTATGTCTTCCAGCCTCTAGTAATGACTTGAGCACAGCACAGCAGATGGTGTCTGATCCCACTCTGGTTCAGGTCCTGGTGCGGTTCTTGTCTGGCAGCAGTACCAACGGGACGAGCCAGCACAGCGCTCACGTGGGTCCGACTGCCACCCAGGCCATGCACGAGTTTCTGAGCCGCCTGCAGGTTCACCTGTCCTCCACTTGTCCTCAGATGTTTAGTGAGTTCCTGCTCAAACTCGTGCACATCCTAACCACAGAGAGGTATGTGAGGAACTTTCCCAACCCAGATGAACATTAACTGTCCTCAATCACTGTTTTTTTTATTCCTGGAGATGAAGCCCGTTTGAGATGTTTCCTTCTAACCACGCAGGGGTCCGTTCCAGTCGGGCCACGGTCCTCTGGACGCTCAAGTCAAGCTGCTAGAGTTTACTCTGGAGCAGAACTTTGAGGTGGTGTCTGTGGCCACCATCTCGTCTGTGATCGAGTCCATCACCTTTTTGGTGCACCACTACATCACCTGCTCGGATAAGCTGGTTTCCCGCAGCGGCACAGACAGCTCCGTGGGGGCTCGCTCCTGCTTCGGGGGCCTGTTTGCCAGCATCATCCGTCCAGGCGATGCCAAAGCTGTGTGTGGGGAGACGACGCGAGACAAACTGATGTTTGACCTCATCAAGCTGGTCAACGTGCTGGTGCAGCTTCCTCTGTCGGGGGACAAGGAGTTCAGTGGACGGCTGCCCCTGAGCAGCGGGGGGATGGCTGACAGCAGCGTGTCTGACGAGGAGAAGGTGTGCGGCAGCAAAGACAGCATGGCTTCGGGATCCCTCTCCGCTCCAGCGCCTCCTGCAAGCGTGGCCGATCTGATCTTGGCCAATCAGCCCGTGATGAGCCAGATCTTGTCGGCTCTGGGCCAGTGCAACAGCAGCGCCATGGCCATGATCATAGGTGAGAAGCCACGAGCTCTTCTCAGACGGGGGACGGACATCTGGCGACCCTCCTGGCTCCTCACCTCCTTATAGGAACACAATGAATCTCTATCTCTGTGGATGTATACGTGTGTAGCTGTCTTTTCTACTGCAAACACTGTGTTGTCCCTCAGGTGCCAGTGGGCTCCACCTGACCAAGCATGAGAATTTCCACGGAGGTCTGGATGCTATATCGGTGGGGGATGGGCTCTTCACCATCCTCACCACCCTGAGCAAGAAGGCTTCCTCTGTCCAGGTCATGTTGCAGCCCATCCTCACATACATGGCGTGTGGGTACATGGGCAGACAGGTCAGCGTCCCGTCCTCTCCTCCTGCCTCGGGCGCTGCGTTAGCGTGCCTCAGTCGCCTGATATCTGCTGTCTCCTTTTGAAGGGCTGTCTCTCCACCTGTCAGCTGTCGGAGCCCCTTCTGTGGTTCATCCTGCGAGTGTTGGACACCAGCGAGGCTCTCAAGGCCTTCCATGACATGGGTAGGTCATAGCAGCACTCAAATCTCTGTTTGAAATAGGTTTTCCCCTTTTCTGGGACATTATCTTTAATCATTATTTTAATTAGTGTGTAGCGAAATGCCGTCTGCCGGATTTGCCGCCTAATTTAATGCTGTTTCACCAGGTGGGATCCAGTTGATCTGTAACAACATGGTGACCAGCACTCGGGCCATCGTCAACACAGCTCGCAGTATGGTGTCCACCATCATGAAGTTTTTAGATTCAGGTTCTGGGAAAACATCCGACGGCAACCTGAAAGCCAGAGTGATGACGTCGGAGCCCGACAACGCCGAGGGCCTCCACAACTTTGCTCCTTTAGGTCAGACTCCTCCTGTTGACTGTGGCCTTGTACCTCCTACCCCCCCCAGCCTGGGTCAACCCATCCACAGGCATAAGGAAGCAGTCTCGGCAACTGTCAGTGGTTTCTAACCTAAAATCTAAAACCTTGTGTGCAGGCACCATCACCTCCAGCAGCCCAACAGCACAGCCCGCCGAGGTCCTCCTCCAGGCCACGCCCCCCCACCGCAGGGCCCGCTCAGCAGCCTGGTCTTACATCTTCCTCCCAGAAGAGGCCTGGTGTGATCTGACCATACACCTTCCAGCTGCTGTGCTGTTGAAGGAGATCCACATCCAACCTCACCTGGCCTCTTTGGCGAGTACGTCCCTGACGTGACGTTGCCGTGACGCCCTGCCTGTTGTCCCTCACCTGCGGGCACTCACTCCTCATCTTCCTTCCTTCTTTACCAGCGTGTCCGTCTTCGGTGTCGGTGGAGATCAGCACAGACGGGGTCAACATGTTGCCCCTGTCCACACCCATCATCACCAGCGGCCTCACGTACATCAAGATCCAGTTGATGAAGGCGGAGGTTGCGTCCGCCGTGTGCCTGAGGCTGCACCGGCCTCGGGACGCCAGCACTCTGGGCCTGTCTCAGATCAAACTCCTGGGTCTGACGGCGTTTGGTAACACCTCCTCTGCCACTGTCAACAACCCCTTCCTGCCATCTGAGGACCAAGTCTCTAAAACCAGGTAACAGAAGATGGTGTCCTGTGGGGGCGCTGTGGATTTGAAGGCATCATCTCCTTCTTCTTCTTCTTCCCAGCATTGGGTGGCTGCGCCTCCTCCACCACTGTCTGACCCATGCCAGCGACCTGGAGGCTATGATGGCCAGTGCTGCGGCCCCCACTGCCAACCTGCTGCAGACCTGTGCTGCACTGCTGATGTCGCCCTACTGCGGCATGCACTCGCCCAATATCGAGGCGGTCCTGGTGAAGATCGGCCTGCAGTCCACTCACATCGGCCTGAAGCTCATCGAGATCCTTCTGAGGAACTGTGCTGCTGCTGGCACCGATCCTGCCAGTGAGTCTGATCGGCAGCACACCTGCCCCCGTTGAGGACGGCGCCGTTTCAAACGCTAGCGTGCTTTCATCTCATCAGTGGTAGAATTATATTAGCTGCATTTGTTAACCCGCAACCAGTTCTCATAACTAATTAGGTCCACGTACCGGTAGTTCAGCCGGGTCATATTAATCCAGCCCCATCAGGCCTGAAGAAGCCTTTCAGAGTAGAGCCCAAACGTCTCTTTATGGATTAATCATTAGGGTTATAACAACACACAGTGAGACCAAATATGGCTGAACAAGATCGCTTTAATGCTGCAAATGTCTATTTTCATCCTCTCGTAATCAGAGAAGCATCCCAAACAATGCAAATAACACAAAACAGGCACTTTTCCTTGATAAATAGGTGATAATCTATATAAATGTAGCAATAAATGTCATTTTGAGAGCAGATCTCCCATTAAATAATGAACGAACAGTTCAGGCTGAGACCACGGGCGTCGACAGGCCAGCTCAGACGCAGACAGCGCCCCCTGCTGCCTAGCAACAGTAGCGCGACTCGCCTCGAATCCTTGATTTTAAGCTTCTTCCCTTATTGTGCTGTGTTTCTGCAGACTTGAACAGTCCTCTGCTCTTTGGCCGCTTGAACGGCCTGTCCTCCGATTCCACCGTCGACATTCTCTATCAAATGGGCACCACACAAGACGCTGGAACCAAAGACAGGTACACCAGAACCTTTTCCATTCTGGATCAGTGTTCACACACGTGAGATTTCTTCTTCACTGGTTTTGTTTTATTTTTAATGATCGTGCTTTAGAGTTTAGCCCATAAACTGTGTAAACGACTCAATTCGAGTGCTGTTAATTACCCCTGAAATGTGATTTGAATTGTCGTCTTCAGGATCCAGGCTCTGCTGCAGTGGGTCCACGACTCCTCCCAGGTAGCGTCTCATAAGGTCAGCAGTCCGATGGGATACGCTGGTCCCGGTGTCTACACCTCAGCTTCTCTGAGGGAATTTGGCCTTCTGATGCCGTCGCCATCCCATCTCCACTGTGTAGCCGCCATATTGTGGCACAGCTACGAGCTGCCCGTCAACTATGACCTGCATTCACTGCTCAACAGAGACCTGTTTGAGTGAGTCTCCTTCCTGCACCACACCAGCCTGGGGGGGGTTGATTGTCTTGAATTAAACAGGTTTTATCTTCTGGTTCAGTAAAATGAACCCACAGCAGAGTGATTGAAGCTAAGTGTAGCCTGATTGGAGCCACGTCTGTGACCAGAACCAGACACACCTTGGCTTTGCTACGGTTCTGCTCACTCAAGCTTTGTTCTTGGCTCGGCCCCCAGGTTGCTGTACAGCTGGTCCATGTCGCTGCCGTGCAACACGGCCCTGAAGAAGGCCGTGGACAGCCTGCTCTGCTCGCTGTGCTACATCCACCCCAGCTACTTCTCCCTGCTCATGTCTTGGATGGGGATCATCTCGCTGTCCAGCAGCAGCCGCTCTCAGGTCCAGCACCACCACCTTGGGATCACCGACGACGGGAAGAAGCAGCACAACGTCAACGCCAATGCTGCAAGGCTCACAGACGACTCCAAGCACGCTCGACCCCCCGTCCACCTGTCGGAGTCCCAGCTGACCACGCTGGCGGCCGCGTCTCAGTCCCCTCAGGCCATCCAGCAACTGCTGGACTCAGGTTTACCCTCACTTCTAGTCCGCAGCCTGACCCAGTTCTGTTTCAGCTTCCTGGCCAGCGCAGACCTGCCCATGCCTGCTGCCCACTCCGACAGACGCCATTACCCTCAGCAGCACCCGCCATCCCATAGTCAGCCTCCTCTGGCTGCAGACTTGGCTGCTCCAGTGCTGCGCTTCCTGACCGAAGTGGGCAACAGTCACATCATGAAAGACTGGTTAGGAGGGCCGGAGGTCAACCCGCTGTGGGCCGGGCTGCTCTTCCTCTTGTGCCATTCCAGCGCCAGTACGGGCGGTCAGCCGCTGGGCGCCACGTCTCCGGCAGACCCGCCACCATCCCAGCCTCCAGCTCCACCAGAACGACTCACCACCCAGCAGAGAACGGCTCTGGAGAACACCGCCGTGGCTTTTTTCCTGCAGTGTATCTCCTGTCACCCCAACAACCAGCGGCTCATGGCCCAGGTAATCAGGTCCTGGTGGGGTTCAGCTGTCGCCAGGGGCAACAGGGCCCCCACATGTCACAATAACTCTTAATGTGTGTGCAAATAGAACCCATGTGCAGTTTTGTCAGTAGGTCCAGTAGCAAAAATAGCTCAGCAAAAGTGCTAAAATCGGTGGTGTTGAAGGAGCTTTCGTTAGCATCGGCAGGTAGGAACTCAGGAACACACCTGTGTTTGATGGCTGCAGGTGCTCTGTGAGCTTTTCCAGTCGGCACCCCAGAGAAGCAACATGCAGATGTCCGGAAACATCTCAGGCTTCATCCGAAGGCTCTTCCTGCAGCTCATGCTGGAGGACGAGAAGGTCTCAGTCTTTCTCCAGTCTCCATGTCCGGTAGGTACCCCCCCCCCCCCCCCCCCCCCCCCCCCCGCCCCCCCCGCCCCCACCCTGCACATTCTTGGTTTGTTGGGGACTCAGAGATGTGGCCTTTGTCTGCTTTATTAGGGGTTTGTGTTGCGTTTGTGATGCAGACATTAAGTCGTTTGTCGTCCCCAGCTGTACAAAGGTCGTATCAATGCTACCTGCCACTTGATTCAGCACCCGATGTACGGAGCAGGACACAAGTATCGCACCCTGCACCTCCCCATCTCCACCACTCTGGCTGAAGTCCTGGACCGAGTATCTGGTAGGTGTCACTGAAGCAACACCAGAAACAGTTAGGGGAGGGAGGCCTTCAGTCATACAGTGAGCAGGAGCCCAAGGTCAGACGGTGCCCACCACCCGTCCTGCCTAGACTCCATGTTTGAGGGGTGTTTTCAGACACTCCTGCAGAAGCCAGTTGGGGCGACACAGGTGGATTCTGTTGCCTTCACAGCACAACAGAGCCCTGGAGGAGATCCTGGCCCTGAGCTGTGCTGCTGATCTGGTGCTCCGGTTCCTCCGCTGGCTGCTGGCACTCTGCTGTGTCAGCACCCAGCGGACACACTCCCTGAGCTCCCAGTCCCACCTGACCGGGAGGAACGGGTGGAGACCAGGGGAGGAACGGAGCTCAGAAATGAGCCTCATGTTAGCAGCAGCTTCAGCATCATCTCCGTGGTTTATAGCGTCGTTACAGTATGAGGACAGTAGGAGTTAGCATGTGACCTCCTCACAATGAGCCTCAGCCAGGACAGACCAGTGTCTCAGGTCCAAACGTCTCTAAACCAGAGAAGTGGAGGACGCTGCGCACGCAACAGGACAATTTAGGACACTGGACATGATGGTCAGAACCTCCATGTTTAGTTCTTTTTACGGTTCTTTTCCATGTGTGTCGACCAAAGTTCTTCAGGAGCTGATTTGAGTCTCCACAGGAAGTTCTCATCTTATTCTAAACATTGTACGTTCAGAAAATAAAGAACACCTTAGGCCCTGACACCAGTAGGGGCTCAACTAGGTCCAGGTGATCCAGGTCTACCTGAGAGGTTTCTCAGCTTGGTGGGAGTTGAGTCTTTGTGCTGCTGCTGTAGCTGCTGCTGCTGTAGCTGCTGTAGCTGCTGCTGCTGCTGTAGCTGCTGTAGCTGCTGCTGCTGCTGTAGCTGCTGTAGCTGCTGCTGCTGCTGTAGCTGCTGCTGCTGTAGCTGCTGCTGTAGCTGCTGCTGCTGTAGCTGCTGCTGTAGCTGCTGCTGCTGCTGTAGCTGCTGCTGCTGTAGCTGCTGCTGTAGCTGCTGCTGCTGTAGCTGCTGCTGTAGCTGCTGCTGTGCTGTGTAGCTGCTGCTGCTGCTGCTGTAGCTGCTGCTGTAGCTGCTGCTGCTGTAGCTGCTGCTGTAGCTGCTGCTGCTGCTGTAGCTGCTGCTGCTGCTGTAGCTGCTGCTGCTGTAGCTGCTGCTGCTGCTGTAGCTGCTGCTGCTGCTGCTGTAGCTGCTGCTGCTGCTGTAGCTGCTGCTCTGCTGTAGCTGCTGCTGCTGCTGCTGTAGCTGCTGCTGCTCTGTAGCTGCTGTAGCTGCTGCTGCTGTAGCTGCTGTAGCTGCTGCTGCTGTAGCTGCTGTAGCTGCTGCTGCTGCTGTAGCTGCTGCTGCTGCTGCTGTAGCTGCTGCTGCTGTAGCTGCTGCTGCTGCTGTAGCTGCTGCTGCTGTAGCTGCTGCTGCTGTAGCTGCTGCTGCTGTAGCTGCTGCTGCTGCTGTAGCTGCTGCTGCTGTAGCTGCTGTAGCTGCTGCTGCTGTAGCTGCTGTAGCTGCTGCTGCTGTAGCTGCTGCTGCTGCTGTAGCTGCTGCTGCTGCTGCTGTAGCTGCTGCTGCTGTAGCTGCTGCTGCTGCTGTAGCTGCTGCTGCTGTAGCTGCTGCTGCTGTAGCTGCTGCTGCTGTAGCTGCTGCTGTTGCTGCTGCTGTTGCTGCTGCTGCTGTAGCTGCTGCTGCTGTAGCTGCCGCTGCTGTTGCTGCAGCTGCTGCTGCTGTAGCTGCTGCTGCTGCTGCTGCTGCTGTAGCTGCTGCTGCTGTAGCTGCTGCTCTGCTGTAGCTGCTGCTGCTGTAGCTGCTGCTGCTGCTGTAGCTGCTGCTGTAGCCGCTGCTGTTGCTGCTGCTGCTGTGCTTGCTGCTGCTGCTGTAGCTGCTGCTGTGCTGTGCTGCAGCTGCTGTAGCTGCTGGCTGCTGTAGCTGCTGCTGTTGCTGCTGCTGCTGTAGCTGCTGCTGCTGCTGCTTGTAGCTGCTGCTGCTGTAGCTGCTGCTGCTGCTGTAGCTGCTGCTGCTGTTGCTGGCTGCTGTAGCTGCTGCAGCTGCTGCTGCTGTAGCTGCTGCTGCTGCTGTAGCAGCTGCTGCTGGCTGTAGCTGCTGCTGCTGTAGCTGCTGCTGCTGTAGCTGCTGCTGCTGTAGCTGCTGCTGCTGTGCTGCTGCTGCTGCTGTAGCTGCTGCTGCTGAGCTGTAGCTGCTGCTGTAGCTGCTGCTGCTGTTGCTGCTGTAGCTGCTGCTGCTGCTGCTGCTGTTGCTGCTGCTGCTGCTGTAGCTGTGCTGCTGCTGCTGTAGCTGCCGTGCACCAGGAATGTCCTCCAGGCTGGTGCTGTGTTCGATCTCCACTCTGTTGAGCTGGTGGCTGGGATGGTCCTTCAGGATGACCTGCTTTTATGGTGGTTCTAAGGTTCTTTTTGACCACAGATCCCCTGGATCAGCATTCTTTTTAACACACGCATCAATGTCTCCTGCTGTTGTTCCATCATTTCTAATCTGTTCTGTCCTGCTGGGACCTTCATCCCCCTGAGAAGACCCCCCATCACATGAGCTTTTCATACATTAACTCTACTTTTGCTAATGCTACTTCATGCTAATGATGCTCTCCAGAAGCAGCCCAATGTTCTGAACTGTTACTTCCTTACTGTCCCTGATGGAAATGAGGAATGGTGTCATTGCTTCTCTAAAGATGGAACATCTCGTCTCCTCTGACCTGTCATCTGCTGCAGCTTTGACCACACTGACTATGCCATCGGTCGCTATCATGATTGCTTTGCATACATCTCTATCAGTTAAAACGAGACATCAAATGCAGGCCAGGGCATTGAATACTCTAAACTTCTCATCCAAACAGACACACCTAGTATTACAGCCAAGCTGATCAATGAGCAGAAGGAGGACAAAGAGAAGAAGAATCACGAGGAGAAGGAGAAAATGAAAGCAGACAATGGCTTCCAGGACAACTACAGTGTTGTGGTGGCCTCAGGTACATGGATCACTGATTGTCCTTCCTGCTCCCCTCCACCCTCAAACGTCCTCAGCAACAACACCTTCAGCTTTTATCGTTACACACATTCAGTTGGTCGTTCTTGCATTCCTCTCACACACCTTTGCCTTCTATTTTCAGACTAGAATAAAAGATGGCCGACAAATCACAACAGCAGAATCAATACTGCGTTTGTGTCTGTTTTAAAGTTGGTTTAATGGCATAAATGAGGGATTATTCAACAAGTAGGAATGAAAGAGTCGTCTCTCATTACCAGCAGCTCCAGTCATAAAACATCAGTTCTGGACTGGATGTTTCCACGTGTGACCACGTTTTTAACCAGTCTGGTGTTGATGACATCATCATAGTGTAGAGGCCGCCAGGACCGCCCTCCCCCAGACAAAAGGACAAGGAGTCAAGGCTGGACTATACGGGGGAGGGGGTCTAGCTCCAGAACCTTCTCCTGTTCCCCATCGTCCTGCTATAATCGCTCATGTGTGTGGTCATTTTAGTCCCGCCCCTCATGGGGGCAGTAAACCTCCTAAACTAATTCACTGTTAACATCACTCCTGTCTTTCCTCAACATGTTCTGAACGTGATTTGGAGAAAGGGGGCGTGTCCTCAGTAACCCTCCTCATGTTCCGTTAGAGTAGACATTCGTCTTGTCACACACACTTGTCAGGGACACACACACACTGCAGCTCCTCAGCATGTAACACGTTCCATATTTTGTCTCTTGTTGGCAGGGTTAAAGTCTCAATCCAAGCGAGCGCTCTCCACCCCTCCCCGACCCCCCTCCAGACGGGGCCGCGTGATGAGTGACAAGTTAACCACCACCTCTGGCGGCGACCCTTCAGCCAAAACCATCAGTGTCCCCGTCTTTCACCTCTACCACAAGCTGCTTCCAGGTGCAGATGTGCAGCCTCACGTTGTCAGGGGGACGGGGTGTCTCTGCTCCAGAGCAGCAATGAAGGAGCTGTTTGCATCTGCCTGATGTTGCAGGTCAACCTCTTCCCCTGGAGATGACGCTCGCCCAGCTCCTGACCCTCCTGTACGACCGGAAGCTGCCGCAGGGCTACCAGTCCATCAGTCTGGCTGTCAAGCTTGGCTCCAGGGTCATCTCCGACTCTGGCCTCTCAAAGACCGACTCCTTCAAGAGGCTTCGCACTGAGAAAGGTAGAAAAGACAGCAGGGAGCACCAGGATGCTCCTGCTGGCTTGGATCACTGAGGCCGTCAAACACACGTGGTGACTGGTTGTCTTCAGCTGTGGACCTGGTCCAGAGGCCAGTTCAGGAGAACATCAGCAACAGTTCCTCTGTGTGGTCTTCTTGCAGTGGAACACTACGATGTGCTGAACCTTTGTCCTGAGGGCGAACCCATGATGTCCTGTGAAGAGTGTGGAGACGCCGCCACCGACGAGTCCCTGCTGGAGACCAAGCCCATCCAGTCCCCTCTGCAGGTCTTTGCAGGCATGGGGGGCCTGGCCCTCATCGCAGAGAGGCTGCCCATGCTCTACCCCGATGTCATTCAGCAGGTGAGACGTTAGGGTTAGGCTTTTAAACTCCTCTCCTCAGGGGACGTAGGAACGCTGGGCGGAGCTGGTCTGACCCTCGCTCCTCCCAGCTGGTCGAGGGGATGGAGGCACAGACGGGATGGTCGCACCTTGAAGATAAACATTTATTTAAGAGTTCAGTACTGCAGCTCTATATGAGAGGGCGAATTCCGCTGCGCTTCCGCGTCCAGAGTGATCCCGGTTAAGAGGAAGCAGACACAGCAGATCTGTTGTCTCCAGCCTTCTTCTCCACCTGGAGGTTTTCTTTGGCTCCTGGAGTCATTGGAACTAGTGCTACTGTAGTTCTGCCGGCATCGGCAGCACCTGATTTTCCATCTTCTCGTCTTCGCTGAAGGTTTCCTCCTCCTCCGCCTCCTCCCAGGTCAGTGCCCCGGTGGTGGCCACCTCCTCGCATGAGAAGCCCAAAGACAGCGATCAGTTTGAGTGGGTGACCATCGAACAGTCCGGCGAGCTGGTGTATGAGGCCCCCGAGTCCATCACTGCTGACCCCCCATCCATCAATAAGCAACACTCGCAGTCGTCCTCGTCTCCTCCCTCCTCGGTGCAGACCATGTCTCCTATCCCTGCTCACTCGCTGGCAGCTTTTGGCCTGTTCCTGCGCCTCCCAGGCTATGCTGAGGTTCTGCTGAAGGAGAGGAAGCATGCTCAGTGTCTCCTGCGCCTGGTGCTGGGAGTCACTGATGATGGAGAGGGCAGTAAGTCCTGCACCGTGCTGCCACACACACACACACACACACACACACACACCTACCTGTGTGTATCTTCTGATTATTGAGTTTGCCGTTGTTTGCCTGACCATCCTGATGTTTCCTCAGGTCACATCCTGCAGTCTCCATCAGCCAACGTGCTGCCCACGCTACCCTTCCACGTCCTGCGTGCGTTGTTCAGCAGCACTCCTCTCACCACGGACGACGGCGTGCTGCTGCGCCGCATGGCTCTCGAGATTGGTGCTATCCACCTCATCCTGGCCTGTCTGTCCGCCCTGAGCCACCACGCCCCTCGAAACTCCAACTCCAATTCCAACGTTTCTGAGGTAGGAGTGTGCTGAGACACACACACACACACACACACACACACGTCTTTCTTCCCAGGTAAAGGGCTGAAACCGCACCGTGTTCCTGTCAGTTTGTTGAGCTGCTGACTGGCCTCCATGGTGAGACCAGAAGATCCGTCCGAGGTCAGCAGACAGAAGCTTGGAGCAGCTTCTGACTCTGCTCAGAGTTTAAAATCAGACGTTCCACACAGATCAAAGTCCCCAGGTGGAGGACAAACACACATCTGGCAGCACTGACGTGTTGACTTAGTCCAGGACTTGTGGACTAATGTCCTCTGGACAGATGACAGGGACACTGTTTGTCAGCAGCATTCCAGGACAGGGAGCCGGAGGAGGGACGGTCAGGGTTTGGACCTGCTCAGACCCCCACAGCAGGGTCCACCATGGTTGGATCACATCCCCTGAAGCCTGAGAGCTGGAGATGCTGGCAGAGTCCAGCCGGGGGGGCCGCAGCGATTCTAAACATGAACGTTTCCCAACTCTGCTCTCCTTCATTGCTTCTGTCACGTTTTGTGTCTGATTTTTAGGCCGAACGGTTTGACTACAGATTACCTTCAACACTTTGTTTTAAACCTCTGGGTGTCTGCTTTGACAGCCACAGATGTCCAGCCACAGCGGGGTGTCCAGTGAGGAGCAGCAGTTATACTGGGCTAAAGGAACCGGTTTTGGCACCGGGTCTACAGCTTCAGGCTGGGACGTGGAGCAGGCCCTCATGAAACAGCGTCTAGAAGAAGAGCACGTCACCTGTCTTTTACAGGTGAGTTCAGCTGTTTTTAAACCGTGATTAAAGGTGAGGACAAAGGTCCGATTCAGTCCTCAGGTTGGAGCCTGAGACATCACCTGTAACCAGCGTGGCTCCAAAGACATTAATGATGACAAGAACAGAAAGCTCACTCAGATCTTCTTCTGTGGCCTCCACATTGGGGTTCAGAGCCAGTTGGACTCAGGAGAGCGATCCAAGGGCTCCTCAGAGGAACCTTCTGCTTCGTGTCTGAAGAACTTCTAAATAAAGATTTAATGGACATTAATAGTTTGGTGTGGATGATCTCCTCTTGTTCTGCCATGTGCTCCTTCCCTCATGGACAGCTCTGGGGACTCGTCCTCACAGTGAATGTCTTTGCTCCCAGGTCCTGGCGAGCTACATTAACCCTGCCGGCTGCAGCAGCGTGCACACCTTTGACGCGTCCTCCTCAGACAACAGCACCCAGAACAGCTCGGCTCTGCCCGCCATGCTGCACGAGCTGCTGAGCCAGTCCTGCCTCATCCCGGCCATGTCCTCCTACTTGCGCAACGACTCGGGTAGGTGCTGCTTCTACAAACGGGGGGAAATAAAGACTGATGAAAGTGGCGACTCGGCTACGTGCACGTTAATGCGCATATCTACTCGTGTACGTGCATCTACGTGAGCTGCCATCTGCTCTTACATGTTGCTGAAATCAACCATAAAAGCCTCGTTCACACCTGCCCATCTGGCCAATCAGAGCGCAGGGGTGGGGTTAAAGCTGCTGAAGGGCGGGGCCGTGCTGGGGGGCGCCGGTCCTCCTGCTGGAAAAGCTACCAACTCGTTTGTGGACGCTCGTTAGGTTCAGGGTGTCATTATTGTTGTTGAGACGCTCCTAATTATTCTTCAGTGTTTTAGATGTAAGAGAGCTTCTTGTCCTGGATTAGAACTACTAAATGAGGCCAACTCACAGAAGGTTATCAGCTCCACGTGTAGAGTTCCTCTGGACGCTGGAGCACTCGGCTCAAGGACCCTCGCAGACAGTTGACTTGACCTTCTGAGATCCCCCAGGTATTCAGCTGAGGTGACCTTTGAGCTCCTCTTTCCTGCAGTCCTGGACATGGCGCGGCACGTGCCTCTCTACCGGGCTCTCCTGGAGCTGTTGAGAGCCATCTCCAGCTGCACCGCCCTGGTCCCGCTGCTGCTGCCGCTCTCTGGGGACTCGGGCCCCGAGGAGGAGGAGGACGAGGAGCCCTCTGAGGGACACGCCTCTGTCGGCATGCTGCTGGCCAAGATGAAGACCTGCGTGGACACGTACACCAACCGCCTCAGGTCCACTTGTTTCTCCTTCTGTTGCTGCCAGTGATTGGAAAAGTCTGACACACACCTGTAATTACTCCTGCTGCACCTGTGGCCGCTACAGTTCTAATTAAGATATCGTGTTTGTGGCGACACAGCGGTGTGTTCACACTGGTGTCTGGTCCAAGACGAGAAAAGTAACGCTTGTTCTTGTGTATTTTGAAGGTCAAAGAAGGATAAAAGTAAAGGTGTGATAAAGGGCGAAACCTCTGATCCAGAGCCTGAAGGTTTGACGCTCCTGGTCCCAGACATACAGAGGACAGCCGAGATCGTCCGGACGGCCACCGTTAGCCTCAGACAGGCCAGTCAAGGTTGGTCCGCTCGCTTTGGAGATGGGCGGGGCTTAGCCAGGGGCGGGGCCAGGGGGCTGTGACGTATGTGTGGCGGCAGAGACACGTGTTGGGGCGTTTGGTGGAGCGTCTGTGTGACAGCGGCGCCGTTACTAAGTTGACCTTCTGTAAATGAACCCTTTTACCAGAAAGGAAACTGGTGGAGTCGTCACGAAAGGCGTCGAGTCGGTCCAAGCCCATGTCCGTTCTTCGCTCTCTGGAGGAGAAATATGTTGTTGCAATGAAGAAGCTGCAGTTTGGTGAGTTTCGACGTTCCCGCTTCACTCGTGTGACGACTCTTTTTACAGCACTTTCAGATATTGTTTAAACTGTAGACACGTGCATCGAGGACAAAGGGACCTAAAGCCAGGCGGAGACACTGGTGGACATGTTATTACACATGGACACGATCAGAAACGTTCAGGACTTTAAAGGAGCTGGATCATGAGCGCTCCGGCGTGGAGCTCTTTTTAACTGAAACTTCTGTTTGTCTCCCTCTCCAGACACCTTTGAGATGGTCTCTGAAGACGATGACGGGAAAGTGATGTTCAAGGTTAATTACCACTACATGTCTCAGGTCAAGAACGCCAGCGACACCAACAGTGCAGCCCGCTCCCGTCGCCTTGCCCAGGAGGCCGTCACCCTGTCTACCTCTCTGCCCCTGTCCTCCTCCTCCAGCGTTTTTGTCCGCTGTGATGAGGAGAGGCTGGACATCATGAAGGTGTGTGTGTGTGTGTGTGTGTGTGTGTGTGTGTGTGTGTGTCCTGATGTGTGCCAGACAGACAGCTGAATCAGCCCTCTGCTCAGGTTCTCATCACAGGTCCGGCTGACACCCCCTACGCCAACGGCTGCTTTGAGTTCGACGTGTATTTCCCTCAAGACTACCCTAACTCGCCTCCTCTGGTGAACCTGGAGACCACAGGTGGACACAGCGTCCGTTTCAACCCCAACCTCTACAACGACGGCAAAGTAGGTCGATCACATGACCACATGTCCTCACACAGTAGAACATTAACGGTTCCAGTAAAAAGATCAGGGGAATGTTAAAGGTTGAGGGTGTCTTCATGACCCTGCTGCTGACCTCAGGTCTTGGTTCTGGTCTCATCAGGTGTGTTTAAGTATCTTGAACACGTGGCATGGAAGACCAGAGGAGAAGTGGAACCCTCAGACCTCCAGCTTCTTACAGGTAGGACCAACGGCAGCCTTCGGTTGTGCAGATGATCAGCTTCAGTCCGCGGTCTTCAGCCCAGTCCCACAAGGCCCCAGCAGGTTCTTCTGTCCTACCAGGTGGACCTGTGTTCTCCTGAGATCCTGGTTTCCTTTGTAAACACTGGGAAGGACAGAAAACCGGGCTGGACTGGGTTGATGAATCCTGTCCAAGTCCTCAGTGGGAACTTGCTTTATAGTGGTTTTTTATTCCAGCTCTTCAGGACATCTCCCAGCGTAGCTTCTGTATCATCTGGGGGATTCTGTGGACCCGGAAGGTTCTGCTTTGTTCTCAGCTCTCCTTTCTTGTGCCCCTGTGTAGGTGCTAGTGTCAGTCCAGTCCCTCATTCTGGTGGCTGAGCCTTACTTCAACGAGCCGGGGTACGAGCGCTCCCGCGGAACCCCGAGCGGCACCCAGAGTTCCCGAGAGTATGACGCCAACATCCGTCAGGCCTCTGTCAAATGGGCCATGCTGGAGCAGCTCCGCAGCCCCTCACCATGTTTTAAAGAGGTTTGTCCAGGGATTAGGAGGGAGTCGGGGTGTGGGGCTGCTGCTGCAGCAGGACCTGCTTAGACCACCACTGCAGGCTCCGCCATGCTTGTCCTGCTCAGAGGGGGCTTGAGGAGGACCACCTGAAGCTGAACTGGACCCTCTTTTATATAAACATTATTAGATTTGATCCGTGAACATCCCGTTGTTGGCGTGGAGGTGGCCTCAGTGTTGTTAAGCTCTCGATGAAGGCAGCGTTCACTGGGCGGGGCTACAGTGCATGCTGGGCGGGGCTACATAGCTTGCTGGGCGGGGCTACAGGTCAGAGTGGGCGGAGCCACTGCTCACCGCTCCTCCTAAAGGTCTCTCAGTGGTTTCTGCTGGGCGGGGCTACAGTGCATGCTGGGCGGGGCTACTGGTCAGAGTGGGCGGAGCCACTGCTCACCGCTCCTCCTAAAGGTCTCTCAGTGGTTTCTGCTGGGCGGGGCTACAGGTCAGAGTGGGCGGGGCCACTGCTCACCGCTCCTCCTAAAGGTCTCTCAGTGGTTTCTCTGCTGGGCGGGGCTACAGTGCATGCTGGGCGGGGCTACAGGTCAGAGTGGGCGGGGCCACTGCTCACCGCTCCTCCTAAAGGTCTCAGTGGTTTCTGCTGGGCGGGGCGGGGCGGCTCCACTGGTGAACAGCATCATAATGTCAGGCCTGATAGTTGAGTGGTTACTGTGTTCTGATGCAGGTGATCCACAAACACTTCTACCTGAAGAGGACAGAGATCATGTGTCAGTGTGAGGAATGGATCACCGACATCCAGCAGTACAGCAGCGACAAGAGGGTCGGCCGCACCATGTCCCACCACGCCGCTGCGCTCAAGGTAGCCTCCACCCCCCCGTACAGGTGCGCAGGTGTCGCAGGTGCAAGTGAGCTGTTTCTGTTGCCCCCCGCAGAGACACACGGCCCAGCTGAGGGAGGAGCTCCTGAAGCTGCCCTGTCCCAGCGGACTGGACGCCGACACGGATGAGTTCTGTGAGAGGAGCGCTGCCCTCATCCTCAAAGATCTGCCCACTCAGGACGCAGAGAAGCCGGGCGGCAGCCAGGACAATCACTGCAGCGAGGGCTAGGGGGGGATCAGGCCTTCCTGTCCGTCCCCCCCCCCGTGGTGGAACGACTTTAGCAGCTTGTGAGCACAGCTGTCCACTTTGTCCATATTTCCACTTCAGCAGAATCAGGAGCAGCAGAAGATCCCATGAACTCTGAACTATGCTAAGCCCTAAAACTTGTATTTACTTGTAAAAGAGTGTAAACATTTTGTCCCATTTTCAGTTGTGAAATAACCACTCTCATATGTTTGTGTATACATGATAGCAGAGGAAAATAAGAGAATATATAAGGGAAACTACCTTTAGAGAAGAATGTTCACTGAATGTTGCTATGCTTCTTGTTTTTATTTCCTTTTTGACTGTTGAATAAGGACATTTGTAAGTGAGGAAATATTGTGCAAAGGTGAGCTTATTTAAATGAAATCAGAGATCACTCACTCATCTGCTCATCTGTTACTGACCCCCCCAGGATTCTGCTGAATAAAGGCTGTGATTATTATTCTTAAATGCAACCCTCTCCCTTTCGCAGGCCTTAACACGACTTCTGCTCATTCGCTGTTTCTACTAAAATTTCTTCAACACTTTTTGTTTCTGGATGTTGAAATTCAGTCGTGACCAAAGCTGCCTTTTGTGTTGTTGGACAACCGTCGTGTTAAAGAAGAGTTTTAACAAACGTTAAAACACGTCGCTCATGAGCCAAACACAATTGGCCTTTAACTCCTTAAAGTGATCAGATTAGAGTTTCTGACCACACTCAAATTATCCTTCATCAACAACCTTCGTCGGTTTTTACAGCTTTTTCAAAGGCGTCTGTGAGTGTAAAAACAGAAGTAGCTGTCCATCAGAGGCTGTTCTCACTGTGGGATGACGTTTGTGGGGAGCTAGAAGAAGCAACAGCCAGGAAGGGAGAGAAGAAGCAGAGGAAGAGCAGCAAACACGGATCCTAACAGGTTTCCGCTGACCTCGGGGTTCCCGTAGCGACCTGAAGGGACCATTTTAGGACGTCAGGAATCATCCAAAGGTTTTCTGTGGATAAAAGGTAAAAGTGACAGAAACTTCAGGCTCACCTGCCTTTAAAGGTGTTTCACTAGAAAATCCTCCGGTGGCTCCAATTCAGAACTTCAATGGGATTGTTTAGTTAAAGTTACTGGTAACTTTGTAACTATGAAGGACTGAAAACTACACAGGTGTCACCACCGGCGATCATAAAAGCTCAAACAATAAACGCGACAAATGTTTGGGGAGGAAGGGGGATGTATGAAAGTGTGATTGATCCCTCCATCTTTAACTCTTCCTAGCAATTCATCTCCCTCTCTCTCTTTAGCGCAAAAATCTTTGTCCTTTATCACCCCAGAAATCTGATTTAATCGCCTTTATTCTCCACTGCAGCTTCTGGCTGCATATCACTTCTTCAGTTATCAAAATACTTTTCTAACATTTAATGATAATGTGTGAACAATAAAGATGATTTTAATCTCTGCTGTGACATCAGGCATTACTTCCGTTCTTCAAATTAGTCCCAAAGCACAACAAACCTTTGTCATCAGCAAATGTCGGTAAGTCATTACTGTCGCGAACCGCCTGAACTTGTGGTGATTTCACCATTCACCAAGAGATCTAAAGCAGCATCACAGCCGTCATGAAGGTTTTCTTGCCTCAGTAATATTGAATTTTGAGGGAAAATTTTGAACACTGTTTTAAGAGACATTTATGTTTTACATAAAGACATTTCATTTTCCTGAAATATAAATAAAACAGCAGACAAACTATATTTAGATCATTTACAACATTGCCCCCAATTATTAGGAATTTTGGATGAAAACCTCAAAAGCAACGGCGGGTTTTGAAAGGCGACTGTTACCGAACAATGGCGTGGCCGCGGCGCTGAGCACCTCCGAGAGCTTGGTGGACCAGAACCTGCCGGGGAGGTTGTGATGCCAAGAAACCCGTTTGGTCCAGATCCAGTACGGCAGGAAGAGCATCCAGCTGAGCTCTCTGTGGGGGTCCGGCGGTCCAGCCCCAGAGACGGGTCACGACGCCCAGGTAAGGTTCAGCCACGCCCCTTTCTGAGGTGCTCTGAGGATCCCAACAGAACTGCTGTCGTCCCCTCAGGTGATGGAGTCCCGGACCCTGGCCCTGGCCCGCTCCCTGACCCAGCAGCTCCAGACCACCTGCCTGGTCCTGGTCTCCAGTCTGCAGGGCCTCCCCACCCACCTCCAGCAGGAGGCGCTGTCCCTCAGCCACTCCGCCTCGCACGCCTACCTGAGCGTCAGCCGGGTCCGACTGGACCGGGTCAGGGAGTCCCTGGACGAGGTCATGGACTACATGGTCAACAACACGCCGCTCATCTGGCTGGTGGGGCCCTTTCATCCCCACATGGTTGCCGTGGAGACCCCGGCCTGTGGCCCCGCCCCCTCCAGGTGTGTGTGTGTGTGTGTGTGTGTGTGTGTGTGTGTGTGTGTGTGTGTGTGTGTGTGAGAGAGAGGAGGTGGAGCCTCCTGATCTGGCCACATGGTTCATATTTTTAATAAAAAGATTGTGAACATCTGTTGGGTCCGTGTCTCGGTATCTGGGTGTGATGGGATGGAGTTATTACATCGATTCATTTTCTACATGTATAGTTCGTATAGTTACGTTAATAAACGTAACTAGCGAGCAACGTTTAATACTCGGATGTGCGTCATTGTTAACTCGGAAATCGAAGTGCCAAACGTGTTTTTAACGATTCATCTTCAACGAAACAACACTTTTCCCTCCCTGTCAGTCGTCATGGAAACACGCCGCTCGGCTGAGCCTCCTCGACACACCAGCGAAGAAGAAAAACACCAATCGTCGGAGCGGTAGAGCAACACGTGACGAGTCTATCCCATCATGCAGTTCGTAACTGTCATGGCAGCTCCCTAGCTGAGCCTCCGTCACATGGATGGAAAAATATCGTCTTATAAGTGTTTTTGAATCACGACTTGAGCTTTTTGTTCAGGAGGTTTTTGTCAGAAAGGAGCGGAGACACACCAATAAGTGAATAATGTCGCTGCGCACAGAGATCTCGATCCTCCGGGGATTCTTTACACCCGAAGAAGCGGCAGCCTGGAAGCTGAACTCCGGTACTGGAGGTGGGGAGACTGGGCGCCTCTCTGGGTCTCGGGGCTTTAAACGCGTTAATATTGTGCACAATTCCGCCGTCAACAACGCAGAAAACCACATTTGCTCTAGAGGAAAGTGAATGTAATCGGAGACGAGACTAATGCTCTGGGAAACCCAACACATTATGGCCCCTTTGGCTGATTATAGTTTCATGGCATATACATTAAACGTTCTGTGTACAGTTCACATGCACGGAGAACACCTGTCAACCCTCACCACGGAATAAAAACGGTAAGGGTACAAATAAACAGTCAAAAACTTCGTTCAGACCAGGTATTTAAGGAGAAACAGCCAGTGAGGCTAAACCCACAATTGCGTAATCACTGCTAAATAAAGCTAAACTAACACGCACGTCTCTTAAATCCAAGTTTGCCACCGATGTCTTCGGGTTTTTACTCCTGTAAACTGCTGCATCAGTGTGGCACCATCAGGGGAAAACTGGTGACATCTCTAGAATACCAACAGACACTCATCTCTGCTCTTCATATTGAAGAACATCTCTGCTCTTCACCATGAAGATCTCTGGAACTTATTGGGCAACAAATGACCCTTTGTGCTCCATAATGGGCAGGATTACGTTGGACGAGGGCGGCTGGATGTGGAGTGACTCCCTCAGCCTCCACTGAAGCTGGGCTTGTGTTCTTTTGGTTGGTGTGTCTGGAGCGCAGCAGCACCAGGAGAAGAGCTGCTGCTGCGGCCCCCTGGTGCCTTCTGAACCGGGCCTGTGTTGTGTGTTTCCCCAGAAGTGGGCTCGTTGCTGGAGTCCTTGATGGAGGGGGATTTTGAGGCAGTTTTGCGGAATCAGCATATCTTGGATCTGCTCGCTGGAGATGGCAGCGGGGCGGACGAGGACATCGAGGCCTACCTTGAAGGACGGGTGTCGCTCTACTTAACTTGTGGACCCTGTGACGACCAGAGAACCAGGTAATGTCAGAACATTCTGCTTCAGGTGTTTTCTGAAAGGGCCCCATTCCTCCTCGTCCTTTAGCAACAATATTCCTAATATTCCCCTTCACTGTCTGTGTCACCTGGTTTGAAGTCATCACCCCTGACCCACATCTCCCCAGAATTGGGTCCTTTTGAAACTTGAGTCAACTGATGCTAACGAATGCTAACACTGTTGCCTTCCCAGCGCAGCTTTACTCTTTCCCATCCTTTGTCCCCTGCAGGGAGCTGGTCTTGTTGGTCTTGGCTGCCAGCTGCCTTCACCTCTTTGCTCAGAGTAACTGGACCGGTCCCTCGGTGTCCATCGCTCTGTGTGACCTGCTGCCCCCAGCGTTGACCGCTCAGGTAGAACATTGTGTTAAATATGAACAAAAAAGTGTATGAATGAAAAGAGTGAGCCATTTAGAAGATTCTGGAGCCCTTTAATGAAACACTGAGTGCACGTTAAAGCAGGTCTGCTCCCTCCATGCAGACACACACCCTGGATGAAGCTCTGCGCAGCCACCTGCTGCTGGACGGAGAGTCCGTCTATACCCTTGTTGCCAACCCCTTTCTGCTCCTGCTGGCCAGGGTGATCCTGGTCAAGTGCTCCTCCAGGATGCTCAGTCTCCAGGTAGGTCATCCAGGTATGAGAGCAGCTCAGTGGTTTCGTGTTGGTCCGTATTAATCCCAAATCCAGTGCCTTGATTTGATGAGATAAAGAATTTTTATTTTCCTTGTTTTTGAGCTGCTGCCATGCTCCCAGTGTGGGATCCTAACCTAATCCCACTCCCAATGTGCTTTAGCTTGTTCCCTGGTGGACGCTACGCTACATTAGCCTGCACCAGCAGATCCTGGAGGACTGTTCTCCACAACTCCACAGCTTGGCGCAGAGCAGCATGGACACAGGTGGGTTCTTTCTGTCTTCTTCTGTATTCCTGCTCTTATGCAGCATTCCAGCTAAAGGTGGAATGGGGATGGGAATCCGTGTTTCTATAGGGAACGAGACTGAGGGGTAACCATAGTGACATGTTTGCCTGTTTAGGGGCGTGGCTTGCACAACAATATGCACCACGGTGACTCGGCGTCTCTCTCTCTCCCCTCCAGTGATGAAATGTGAGCCAGGGTTGTCGGAACATTGTACGCTGGCCACCCAGTTTCACCTGGAATGTTCTTACATCAGTTTAATGTATTACGACTATAAGTTGGCCAAGGAACACATCCGGAAGGCCCAGGAGCTGTCGGGACTGGACATTAGCATGACCGGTATGTGAAGCTACAGCTGCAGCTACTAGCCTCTGCTAGCTCACTGAGCAGGCGTTGGTGTGTTTGGCCTCTGAAGGTGCTCTCGGCAAACGGACCCATTTCCAGCAGAAGAACTTGGCTCAACTTGTTCTTCGGGTGGAGAGAAAAGAGGAGCAGGCCAAGGTCTCGCAGGAAGATAGTCCCTCATACACTCCTCCGTCCATGCTGCCCAGGGTAAGTGCCGCCGCCGCCCCCCCTCCAAGCTTTGGCTGAAGGGGAACTCACTCCAGAACTTGTGTAACCCAACGTTCTGGATACGACCCAATCAGAAACGAATCAAGATAAAAGAGTTTTATCACATCAGTGGAGCCAGGAGACCAAAACAAGGGTGGGAGTCTGGATCCGTGTCTGTATTCAGCAGGTGTGTCCTCTTTATTCCGTCCTCTCTCTTCTTCAGGACTACCGTCTGAACGATGACACGGTGCTGGATCACATCAGCTTCGCTGAGCCGGGTCAGTACGACCTGCCGGACCTCCGGGCTGAGGAGCAAGCCGTCATGCTGGGTGTCTGGTGAGTCTTGGAGCAGGTTCACCTCTGGTGCTGCTCCCTTTGTGGCCCCCCTGGGCTCCTTCCAGTCAACCCACTCAATATTGAGGACAGCAGTCCTCTGATCTTCTCTGGTGATCATCTTGCAGCACTGACTTCCAGAAGAATAATCCGGTCCACCGACTGACCGAAGAGCAGCTCCTGGCCTTCACATCTGTGAGTTTGTCTTTAAAACTCGTGTGTGTGTGTGTGTGTGTGTGTGTGTGTGTGTGTGTGTGTGTGTGTGTGTGTGTGTGTGTGTGTGTGTGTGTTGCAGGTATTGAAGCGCCGTGTTGGCAGTGGCCATTTTAATTCCGCTCTTTTCTTCTTGCAGTGTATTTTGTCTCAGCCAAAGTTCTGGGCCGTGCACGTTTCTGCGCTGTGCCTGAGAACCAGCCTGGAGAAGGGCAGCTCTCGGCGTGCTGAGAGGGGCATGATGCAGCTGCAGGTGAGAACCTGCAGGAGGCCACTGAGGTCCCCGGTTCAGGAGTGGCCACATTTCCTGGTCCTGAAGCTGTGAAGGGGATTCTGGACTGAAACCAGGAGCCCCGTCTCCACCCAGAGAAGCAGAACAGATGTTTAAAAGCCTGGTTGCTGTGTTTCAGGCCATCGTCGACCATTTCGAAGACCAGAGGTGTCCCGTCACTGAGCGACTTAAAGTCTTCTACTGCAGCCGCGTTTCTCCCAGATGGGTTATCCAGGTAGCAACCACTTACTTTTTAAAGTGGATCCTGTCTGCCTGCTTGTCTGACCTCCACCTACCTCACAGGCTTGCTAACTACGCTAGCACCTTGCTGTCAAACCCCTCCCCTCTCTCATGGTTCTGCTCCCAGTAGCAGCACCAAACCCAGGTTTAAGCTACAGCCCAGTGTGGAGGTGCTGGTGCGTTACGGGTGAACGGAGGCGGCCCAGAGGCTGAGCTGAGCATTAGCATTAGCAACAGAGTTTCTAGCTCACTGTCTGTGAGGGGACAGTGCTCCCCAGTGCGCCTCTGCACCTCCCTCTATACGTCCATCTGGGTTTTAAAACGGGGCTTAATAGGCCGTCCCTATTTCAATCAGTAACATATTATTCATTCTTGGCTGTTAGCATTGTTAGCATTTTCCTTAGCCCACATAGCTTACAGTGGCGTTGTTCCTCGGCCCTTTACAGAAGCAGCTCGCCGGCCTGCTGAGTGACCTCGGCTGCATCAGCTCTGCTCTTCTTACCTATGAAAAGCTGCAGCTGTGGGAGGATGTGGTCATCTGCTATGAGAGGCTCGGCCAACACGGGAAGGTAGGCAGCTCTGCACACACAACAGGAACTCTCAGAGTAGAAGGTCCAGCCTGGGCTGGGAGCCTTTCGTGGTCAGAACTGGAGCCCAGCAGCTGAAGGTTCAGTCCGAACCTTCAACAGTTCATCCATTTAGGAGGGTGGGTCCCCTCGAAGCTTCAGTTTCTAGTGCTCCGGATGGTTGGTTTCAGCACCCGTCCAACCAACATGTCAGCCTTGATCCCAGGGGCCAGATCTGAACCTTCTGGTCTCCTGCATGGACCATCCAAAGACTGAAAATATCTTATCTCTCTTAACATCTACAGTTTTCCCTCTTTTCTGCTCCTCTGTTCAGGCGGAGGAGGTTGTTCGTAGGGAACTGGAGAAGAAAGAGACGCCCAGTCTTTACTGCCTACTGGGAGACATCCTAAAGGACCATCAGTACTATGACCGGGCCTGGGAGCTGTCGGGACGCCGCAGCGCTCGGGCCATGCGCTCCAAAGCCCTGCTGCACCTCCAGAACAAGGAGCTCCAGCAGGGTGTCAGCTGCTTCCAGGAGTCGCTCCGAATCAACACAATTCAGGTGGGAACAACAATCTGTGGCTCAAAGTGTTGAATAAGAGACGGAAAGTGGAGTAAAACAACTCCTCTCCTCTCCTCTCCTCTCCTCTCCTCTCCTCTCCTCTCCTCTCCCTCCCTTCCTCTCCTCCCCTCACGTGTGTGTGTGTGTGTGTTGTGTGTGTGTGTGTGTGTGTTTGCGCGCGCGTGTGTGTGTGTGCAGCTCGGTGTGTGGTTCGCTCTTGGCTGTGCCTACTTGGCCCTGGAGGACTATGAAGGAGCAGCCAGAGGTTTCCACCGGTGTGTCGGATTAGAGCCAGATGTGAGTATTTTTGTTGTTTGGTTCATTGTGTGTGTGTGTATATCTGTAGTGTCATTGGAGCGTTAGGTCACATCTGGGTGCTTTTTTCCTCTGTCCTCAGAACGCAGAAGCCTGGAACAACCTGTCTACAGCCTACATTCGTCTCAGAATGAAGTGAGTGTGTCCTGAGTGCAGCTTTCATGTGAACACACACACTCACCTGTTTGCTTCTGCCGCTAAAGGGAACTTTGGTCTCCTCACGTGCACTTGACAAATCAAAAGTAGAGGCGTGGTGGTGCCACAACTTGATATAAGAGCTGTTCCGCTGGCCCTCAGGGTCCCTCCTGCGGTATTCCCAAAACCTCCCCAGCCACTATATTCCCACTGGTCCTCAGATGCCTCTGAGGGGGCAGAGCAGAGGAGCATCATCTCTGTCTTTGAGGCACGAATCTTCATTCCTGCTGCCTCATATTTAGCTGCAAATCCCCCAGGACAAAATCTGGATCCTGGTTCAGATCTTTCCAAGGAGGCCGCCTTTCCGTCCAGTGGGTTACAGTAAACACTTGGGTTAGCAGCTCTTCCTGGGGACTGAATGAACGCTTCCTCCGTGGACTCCTGAGCATTGGTCTCTGGAGCAGGTCTCTCTCGTGTCCACCAAGCCAGGTGGGAGTGAGAGATGTTAGACCATCATGGGCCAGAGCACAGATCTGTTTAAAAAGGCTCAACTGTGCTGAAACACGTCTCCACCTCCTCGTGTCCTCACCTCAGGGACCAGATCCCATCAATCAGGACGTGGAGCACGAGAGCAATGGACAATTTTTGTCCTGAAGATATTGAAAGGTCTCTGAAATGTCCCCGTGTTGCTGTGGTGACCAGTATTGCCAGCATTTTCCTTTGTTTTCTGGGGCCACGCAGACAGAAAGCCTTTCATACTCTACGGGAAGCGCTCAAGTGTAACTTCGAGCATTGGCAGATCTGGGAGAACTACATAACTGTTTGCACCGACATCGGAGACTTTAGTGAAGCCGTCAGCGCGTACCACCGGCTGATGGACCTCAGGGAAAACTACAAGGACGTCCAGGTAAAGGAGCTGGATGCTACAACGTGCTATTCGCTCTTTTATAGCAAACAATTACTGATTTCATAGTAATTCATATAAAACAAGTAATAATTCTTGTCTCTTCATATAAATTAACCGTACAATTAGTTTTTCCTGTGACAGATTCTGCAGATTCTTGTTGGAGCTGTAGTTGAAAACCTGACCGACAGCCACGGGGAGCCAGCAGCAACCATGCAGCCCAAAATGAAGGAGCTCCTGGGACGGGTGGGAGCCCGCCACAGCAGCGACGCTCATGTATGGCAGGCGTACGCACGACTGTACGGAGACGGCCACAGTTCCAACCCTGAGGACAATGAAAAGGTCTCAATTTTGTCTCATATTTTAACTTATTATGATGTACAGTATATATCTGTATACGACAGTCTAGTGATGGTATATGTCTGTATACGACGGTCTAGTGATGGTATATGTCTGTATACGACGGTCTAGTGATGGTATATGTCTGTATACGACGGCCTAGTGATGGTATATGTCTGTATACTACGGTCTAGTGATGGTATATGTATGTATACTACGGTCTAGTGATGGTATATGTCTGTATACGACGGTCTAGTGATGGTATATGTCTGTATACGGACGGTCTAGTGGTATATGTCTGTATACGACGGTCTAGTGATGGTATATGTCTGTATACGACAGCCTAGTGATGGTATATGTCTGTATACGACGGTCTAGTGATGGTATATGTCTGTATACGACGGTCTAGTGATGGTATATGTCTGTATACTACGGTCTAGTGATGGTATATGTCTGTATACGACGGTCTAGTGATGGTATGTCTGTATACGACGGTCTAGTGATGGTATATGTCTGTATACGACGGTCTAGTGATGGTATGTCTGTATATGACGGTCTAGTGATGGTATATGTCTGTATACGACGGTCTAGTGATGGTATATGTCTGTATACGACGGTCTAGTGATGGTATATGTCTGTATACGACGGTCTAGTGATGGTATATGTCTGTATACGACGGTCTAGTGATGGTATATGTCTGTATACGACGGTCTAGTGATGGTATATGTCTGTATACGACAGCCTAGTGATGGTATATATATATATGCTGGATGTACAACATAAGCACCTGTGCTGTAGAATGTATATATTCTCTTTTCCCTGGGTATTGAGTGACATAATGTTGATATTTGAGCTTCACGTGTCTCGGCTCGTCCCCGTGGTGTCCCCACTCACATGTGATTGGCGTGTTGTTCTTCAGGCGCTGGAGCTCCTTTCCAAAGAGCTTCGCTGTCGAGTTCGTGCTGGTGGTTGGGAGGCAGATCCGCTTCTCTTCAAGGAGGTGATCCAGAGAGCTCTTCATCTGGGGGAAGGTGAGAACTCACCGGGACACGTTCTGGTGATTTAACTGAACACAGGACACACACCTTTAACAGCTGGCACAGGTGTGCCACATTTGGGAGCAGGCGTTTCTAACCCATGTTTGTTGAGCTCCACACTGTTGAGGTCAGGAGACACGTCTCAGTGGAGGACAAACACATCTGCCACCGTGTCCTGGTCTGGCTGTCCAAGGTGGGACAGAACAGAGACCAACAGGTTTAACAGAAAGACAAACTTAATGGTCATGAAAATGCTGCTGCTGTTGTTGATCCTGACTGAAAGTTATCAAGTACCCAGAAGAGCCGCTCATCCTGGAGGGGTCAGAGGTCAAACAGGTCAGGACGTCATGGAACGGATCCTAAAGGTCTGATTCTCTTTCAGTGACTGTTGGCTGCAGTAACGCCAGGAGGGACTCTGCACAAGCTCTGCAGACGGTGTCCACCAGCCGCCTCACCCTCAGCAGCCTGAGCGCCAGAGCCAAGGTGATCCGCATTACCTGTTCCATCAGAACCAAAACAGTTATGCCCATTTTGGGTCTATTATCTAGTGTTTGGACGCAGTTGGTCTGACGTTAGATTATCTGGTCTGATGTTAGGTGATCCGGTCTCAATCAATCTTTAATCAGTCTTTATTTATAGAGCGTCTTATACAATCAAAATTGTTTCAAGGCGCTTTCCAGAATCCCAGGGCCTGAGGAGAGGAGAGGAGAGGAGAGGAGAGGAGAGGAGAGGAGAGGAGAGGAAAGGAAAGGAAAGGAAAGGAAAGGAAAGGAAAGGAAAGGAAGGAAAGGAAAGGAAAGGAAAGGAAAGGAAAGGAAAGGAAACCATGACCCAGTGGGGTGACAGAGGCCTGTCAGGTGATCATGTTTCTGGACCCCGGCAGCCTCGGCCTATAGCAGCATAGCTAAGATGTGACCTAATCTAAACCTAATAAGGTCTGACGTTAGGTGATCCGGTCTGACGTTAGATCATCTGATTTGATCTAATATTAGATAATCTGATCTATTATTAAATAATATGTAATCCGATCTGATCTAATGATAGAGAATCTAATTAGCACCATCATAGTTGAGGTTGTCAAACTGCACTCAAACACTGATGGAGCTGATCCAGAGTTCAACATTTCTAAAAAGTCACGATTTCATAAAATCACAAGGTTGAATGTTTTTGATCCAATCAGATCAAAGTGTGTTTATATAATTGATCATTAGAGGTTCTGCTTCCTGTGTTCCAGCAAAGGCACACAGATGTGGCCACGGGTCAGGTCCACGCGGAGCTCCAGGAGGTGGTCAACGCTTTAGACCAACTCGTCTCACAACTGCAGGAGCTGAACAGGAAGCTGCGAGAACAATGAGACTCTGCTTTGATCTTCAACGCCTTTAATAAAAGTGCTTCACACAGCCGTGTTGGTTTTCTGCTGTGAATGTGCGCTTGTATGGTGTCAGGACGGCTGCTTTAGCCTCGAGGCGTCTCATCCAGCTGCTCAGCCTGCTTCCTTTGAGCAGACGTCACACGGCTTAAAGGGAAGTGATCTGCAGCACTTATCTGAGGGATCAGTGCATTTCTCGCGCTGTGCATCAACGAGCTATAATGGTCACAAGTAGCCCGTAAGAGCCGTGTCAGAAACACGCCGGCACGTCACCCAGGAAACCACAAGACCAGCTCAGCGCTACGATGGCACGAACAGCACAATCGGTTCGTCTGACACAGAGAGAAAAACCTCTTCTCAACTCTCGAAACACATTCTTCTGGTTTGCAGACATTTTTCTGTTCAAACTGGCTCGTTTAAAAGGCTCCGCACACGTTTCTCTGCTCAAGACACATGAGCTAACTGGCCCTCACATGTGCCACGTCATGGTTTCATTCAGTATTACCAAGACCAGGTTGTGAGCTGGAAGACGCTTCTTCCCTCAGTGTCTCAGGGATGATCTTGCCTGTCCTGGACCAAGTCTTGGGCCACACCTGCTCTTTTCCCCCTATATTTATATACGTCTTCTATGCATATGTTTCACTGACATGTTACTGACATGTTTCCTCGTGTTACTGGTCGAGGAGGGGGAGTGGCAGCAATCTATCACTCCAAGTTATTAATTAATCCCAGACCAAAACATGGCTCCAGTTCATTTGAAAGCCTGACTCTTGGCATCACCCATCTGAACTGGAGGACAGAAAAGCCACTTCTGTTTGTAGTTGTATATCAGCCCCCTGCTGGGCCACATTCAGAGTTCCTGTCTGAGTTCTCTGACTTCTTACCTGACTTGGTCCTTAGAACAGACAAAGTCATTATCATTGGAGACTTTAATATCCATGTAGACGTAAATGACAGCTTTAGAAATGGCTTCATTAGCAGATAAACCAACCAACTCATAGCTTCAACCACACCCTAGATCTAGTCCTGACTGATGGTGTTGAGGTAGAACATGTGTCAGTGTTCCCTCAGAACCCCCTCCTGTCAGACCATTCTTTGATCACTTTTACATTTATGATTAAGGATTCTTCTATGCTCAGAGCTCAGTCTTACTATAGCAGATGTCTTTCAGATAATGCTGTAGCTAAGTTTAAGGAAGTGATCCCTGTGCTGATCCCAGGACCACCGTGTGTTTCCCCAGGGATCAGTCATTATAATCTTAGCCCTGCTGAGGTTGACTCTATTGCTGAAGGTGCAGCAACCTCACTGAGAATCACGCTTAATTCTGTTGCCCCCCTGAAAAAGAAAATAGTAAATCAGAGGAGGTGTGGCCCCTGGTATAATTCACATATCAGGACCCTCAAGCAGAAAGTGCGAAGACTGGAAAGGAAGTGGCATTCTTGTAAAATAGATAGCTATCATGTAGCCTGGAAAGACTGTCTATTAGTTTACAAAAAGGCCCTCCGCAAGGCTAGAACAGCTTATTTTTCTTCTTTAATTGAGGAAAATAAGAGCAACCCCAGGATTCTTTTCAGCACTGTGGCCAAATTAACCAAGAGTCACAGTGTTTTAGATCCAGGTATTCCTTCTTCCCTTAGTGGTGAAGACTTCATGAGCTTCTTCACTGATAAAGTTCTAGCTATCAGAGAGAAAGCTAACCAGGTCATCCCGACACTGGACCATCACCAGATGTGCTGACTGTGGGAACATACAGGGTCTCCAACGAGCCCTTAAACTCCTTCAGCCCTATATATTTTTCTGAGGCGTCTTCGCTAATTCAGAAATCCAAGACCACCACGTGTCCTTTAGATCCCATCCCAACACACCTGTTGAAGGATGTTTTACCACTGATAGGCAGTTCTATCCTGGACCAGATCAATGGTTCTTTAGTGTCAGGTTATGTACCCTGGTCCTACAAGGTGGCAGTGATTAAGCCGTTGCTTAAAAAAACCATCACTGGATCCTGATGTCTTAGCAAATTATAGGCCAATATCCAACCTTCCTTTTATCTCTAAAGTTCTAGAGAAGGTGGTGGTGACTCAGTTACTGGAGCACCTGCAGAGGAACAGCCTGTTTGAGATGTTTCAGTCAGGCTTTAGAGCTCATCACAGCACAGAAACAGCACTTCTTAAAGTCACTAATGATCTTCTCATAGCTTCAGATCATGGACTGGTCTCTATGCTGGTTCTGCTGGACCTCGGTGCTGCTTTTGATCCAGTTGATCACAGCATCCTGTTTCTTCTCTACTGACAGAGAAGTTAGTGAAGCTCCAGACCTGTCTTAAAGACATAAAGTCCTGGATGTCTTCAAATGTCCTCCTCCTTAACCCAGGAAAAACTGAGGTCATGGTGTTTGGTCCTGAACCTCTCAGGGATAGATTAGATCACATGATCACTCTAGATGGTATCTCATTAACATCTAGTCTCTCTGTGAGGAATCTAGGAGTAACTTTTGATCAAAATCTCTCCTTCAACTCACACATAAAAACAGTCTCTAGAAGTGCCTTTTTTCACCTGAGGTCAGGAAACTGCTGACCCACCATGATGCTGAAAAGTTAGTCCAGCATTTGTTACTTCCAGGCTGGACTATTGTGATTCTTTATTATCAGGGGGTCCAAACAACTCTTTAAGAAGCCTCCAGCTGATCCAAAATGCTGCAGCCAGAGTTCTGACAGGTATTGACCACAGAGGTCACATGACTCCTTTACTGGCGTCGCTTCATTGGCTGCCCGTTAAATTTAGAATCATTTTTAAAACCCTTCTTTTGACCTACCAGGTCCTCAGAGGCCTAGCTCCATCCTACCTGGAGGAGCTAGTGATACCTTATCAGCCCAATAGACCGCTCCGCTCTCAGGATGCTGGTCTACTGGTGGTTCCCAGAGTCTCTAGGGGTAGAATGGGGGGCCGAGCATTTAGCTACCAGGCCCCCCTGCTATGGAACCAGCTCCCTGTCCAGGCCCCCCTGCTATGGAACCAGCTCCCTGTCCAGGCCCCCCTGCTATGGAACCAGCTCCCTGTCAAGCCCCCCCTGCTGTGGAACCAGCTCCCTGTCCAGGTACGGGAGGCTGACTCCATCGCTACTTTAAGATCAGACTTAAAACCTCCTTTTCGAAAAAGCTTATTGTTGTTAATTCTATAGTTCCAGTTACTATCATAGACAGACAAATTATCATACTTAGAGGGTTCGTTAGGTCAAATCTTAGCTATGCTGTTATAGGCCGAGGCTGCTGGGGTCCGGAAACATGATCACCTGACAGGCCTCTGTCTCCTCTCCTCTCCTCTCCTCTCCTCTCTCTCCTCTCCTCTCCTCTCCTCTCCTCTCCTCCTCTCCTCTCCTCTCCTCTCCTCTCCTCTCCTCTCCTCTCCTCTCCTCTCCTCTCCTCAGGCCCTGGGATTCTGGAAAGCACCTTGAAACAATTTTGACTGTATAAGACGCTATATAAATAACGATTGATTTGATTTGATTTGATGTTTGGTAAAAATATATATCTATGTAATTTAACAACGTGTGTCTGACTGGCAACAATCTGAATATTTGAACTATTTCAGTGTTATTTTCTATCATGTGCAACAGAGCAGTTGGTTAGAAAAACAGCTGATAATATGAGTGCATGTGTGTGTGAGAGTGTCTAGGTGTGAGACGGAAAAGCAGAAGCTTCCAAACTGGGCTGGTTTAACACAATTCACAAAACTACACACGCAAACTGCAAAATTCAGCACCGCAACCAAAACTACACCAGCATCAAAACTCTTACATTCAATGGTACACGTGCTCACACGTGCACGCACACACACACACACGCACGCACGCACGCACGCACACGCACACACACACACACACACCACACACACACACACACACACACTCTGTCTCAGCCACCAGTGTACACCTGCACACGCATCAGTCACCAAACACGTAGAAGAGGCAGCAAAGCATGATGGGAGAGGAGCAGAATTCAAGTCACAGCTGATTCTCCTTCTATATTTTATTTTGCCAAAGCTCCTTGACTATACTGCATTTTATAATTTTGCAATTTAGAGTTTTATGTTTTAAAAATCAAAATTCAAATTTTTGAGTTATTTTAGAGCAGCTCTACCCCCTCAGCAGGGTCTTTGAGGGTGCATGGGAGTTTGTCCAACCAGTCCACATGTGTTTTGTGGACTTGGAGAAGGCATTCGACCGTATCCCTCGGGGGGTCCTGTGGGGGGTCCTCCGAGAGTATGGGGTGTTGGGCCCCCTGATACGGGCCGTCCGCTCCCTGTACGATCGGTGTTAGAGTTTGGTCCAAATTGCTGGCAGTAAGTCGAACTCGTTTCCAGTGAGGGTTGGTCTCCGCCAGGGCTGCCCTGTGTCACCGATTCTGTTCGTGACTTTTATGGACAGAATTTCTAGGTGCAGTCATGGTGTTGAGGGGGTCTGGTTTGGTGAGCTCAGGATCGGGTCTCTGCTCTTTGCAGATGATGTGGTCCTGTTGGCGTCATCAGCCTGTGACCTCCAACTATCGCTGGATCGTTTCGTCACCGAGTGTGAAGCGGCCGGGATGAAAATCAGCACCTCCAAATCCGAGGCCATGGTTCTCAGTCGGAAAAAGGAGGAGTGCCTTCTCATGGACTATGACCGATTTCACCCCACCAGTTAGGGTTAGGCTAGAGAGGCATGCGGGGGGCGTCCGAAACAGACGCCCGAGTTTCCGCAGCTGATTCCTCTCAATGCGAAGCAACAACGGCTCTACTCCAAGCTCTTCCTGAGTTACTAAGCGTCTCACCCAGCCACCCTGCAGAGGAAACTCATTTTGGCCACTTGTTACAGAGATCTCGTTCTTTTGGTCATTACCTAAAGTTTATGACCATAATTGAGAGTAGGATTGTCGACTGACTGGTAAATTGAGAGCTTCGCCCCAAGGCTCTCTCTTCACCGTGATGGTCTGGTACACCAACTGCAGAAGCTGCACTGATCTGTTTGCAGATCTCTGGCTCCATCCTTCCCTCACACATGAACAAGACCCCGAGATACCTGAACTCCTCCACCTGAGGCAGAACTTTTCCACCAACCTGGAGAGGTAAAACCACACTTTTTCTGGTTGAGAAGTATGGCCTTGGATTTGGAGGTGCTAATTTTCATCCCAGCTGCTCTGCACTCAGCAGCAAACCGCCCCAGTACATGCTGGAGGTCCCGGTTTGAGGAGGCCAACAGGACATCATCTGCAAAAAGCAAGGATGAAATCCTGTGGTTCCCAAAATGGACTCCCTCCATAAATATTATGAACAGAGACGGTGACAAAAACAGCCCTGCTGAAATGCACAGAAAACAGGTCTGACTTGCTGCCGGCAATTCAAACCAAGCTCCTACTCCAGTGGTACAGAAACCAGACTGGCTTTAACAGAGGGGTGCAGACCCCGTCATCATGGAGCACTCCTCACAGAATACCCCAAGGGACACAGTTGAATGCCTTTTCCAGACACCTGCAGAGGGTATAGTACTGATCCAGTGTTCCACGCCCGGGAAAAAATCCAAATTATTCCTTCTGAATCCAGGGTTCGACGATTGGCCGAATCCTCGTCTCCAGTATCCTGGTGTACACCTTCCCAGGGAGGCTGAGTGTGATACCCCTGTGGTTGGAACACCCCCTCCAATCCACTTCAGTGGCACTGTTCATGACTGCCACATGATGTTGCAGAGGCATGTCAGCCAGGACAGGCCTACAAAATCCAGAGACTTGACGTACTCAGGGAGGATATCATCCACCCCCGAAGCCCTGCCACCGAGAACCTTGATAATTACCTCGGTGACTTCGGATTGGGTGACGGCAGAGTCCTCCTCAGAGTCCCCAGCCTCTCCTTCCTCAGTGGAAGGTACAGGGGAGAAGGTGTGACAGGCCTTGCAGACACAAACCTATTGTGAGGGTCTGTTGGGAACGTCTGGCTGAGCCCTCTGCGTCAGGAAGAGCTTCACCAAGATCCCGAGGGAGGCTGGGGACATTGAGTCGGACCATGTTCTCTGCATCCTTTGCTGGGTTGTAGCTCTTGATGCAAGGTCTCTGGTGCCAGTTGTGGCGGCAGGCACCGAACCCAGTGGTGGACACTGGAATTAAGGGATGCCGTCAAGCTGAAGGAAGAGTTCTATCGGGACATGTTGGCCCATAGAACTTCCCAAACATTAGACAGGTACTGGCAGGACAAGCAGGCTGCAGCGAGGGCTGACCTGGGAGGCAAAAACTCGAGTTTGGGAGTCAGGGGAAGCCATGGAGAAAGACTATCAGTCAGCCTCGATAAGATTAGGGCAAACCGTCTGGCGCCTTAGGAGAGGGAAGCAGTGCGCCGCCAACACTCTGTAGTATGGGTGGGGACCGTCTGACCTCAACTGGGGACATAGTCAGATGGTGGAAGGAATATTTAGAGGAACTTGTTGATCCCATTTTCACGGCGTTTTACCATCTGCAATCATATTCACCACATTTCACACTTGAATATATCAGTCAAAAGATTTTTGCACAAGTTTAACATTTTGTGAAAGAATTCATGAAATGAACCAACATATCTAATTTATTGATGATCCCTGTGAGTCATCACTTTAGTTATGTTGCTAATGTTAGGGAGAATGATGCAACACTACATATTTAGTAATTATATTGTAATTACTATTTGATGCTGGTAACTAATAAAGTGCTCAATGCTTTTTCACAAGTGCTGATTTGATTTGAAAAGGCTCCATTACTGATAGAAAAAAACTATAAATTTAAAATAGAAGGATTAAAATGTAAACATTCAAACTTGGAATAATGCATTTGACCATACAATCATTAAAAATGCCAGTAAAGTATTTATTGATAGTCGATCACGCTGACATCAACTGGAAACAGGGAATTTCTCCTGGATACTTTTTCATTTCTTTCCGTACACTTTAGAAATGCATAAACAAAATACAGGTTGCAGAAAAACAAGATAAAACAAAAACCTAAAAAAACTCTGTAATTACGACAGAAAGGCTGTATTAAACATCTCCAGTGGAACTGCCAGCATGTGCGTCCAGTAAACAGAGCAACATCTGCACTGATTTAAAATCATTCACAATCACAGATCGTAAAAAGGAGCAGAGCTAAACAGTTGATTAATAAGAGTAAAAAATAAGCTAACTTGACTCCCAAGTAAAAAGAAAACCCAGAAAATAAATGTAGGAGTGATAGCTGTACATTCTCATCACTTGCATATTGATGTAGCGCGCATGCTTTTGGAGACGTTTACAGCATGTCGTCTTCCCCTCCTCCATACATGTCAGCCAGTTTCTTGAAGCGAGGTCCCCATTCACTGAGGCATTCGTAATCCTGGTCTCCACTGTTCGAAGAGTTCAAAGAGGAGAGGCTTCCTGACTCAGAGCCCCCACCTTCATAATCAAACACCAACAGGGAGTCGTAGGGGGGGCTTTGTGGGTCGTTATCAGCTGCCTTGAGGTTCTGCGGGGAAAGGTCGACTAATTTAAAAACATTCCCGACTGATGAGACCTCCAACCACTCCTGATTTCAATCATGAGGTTGCAATCATCAGTAATTAACAGTATCAAGTGTATCTGATGGTGTTTGAGTCGTCATCTTAATAAGAAATCCTTTGATCAAAAAGCCACGTAAAAGTTTTATGCGTTTGCAGTCCAAAGTTCGAGCATAACTGCGCCATTTTGTAACGACATACTTGTCCCAGCTTTGTAGGTGAATTAAGTCATGAGATTCTAATATGGCCGACACCACTTTGGTGGGAAGCAATACGTCTCCTGCAGCACGCAGACCTTTTAATGGACGACACATCTTCTGATGTCAACAGAATCTCTTCACCTTCGTGCAACAAGCAAAGTTCAGCAGATAAAAGTATCTGCTGAACTTTGAGTTAAACCGATTCACGTTTTCAGGCCACTTTGGGTAAATATTGACCCTCATGTTGTCACATTCAGCCCATAACTCCTCAAACATTTTCTTCCATGAACATGAAAGAGTTAACTTGTATTGTTAGGACACTTTGAGTTCGTGACTCACGTGGTCAATAAAGTTGCCAATTTCTTCCGGGTTGGCGGGGCGAGGCTGGTACTGTGGAGCAGGCATGAAATTTGGCACCACATCATTGCGGAACACCTCCGGCCGGTTGTCCAGACCACGATGGAGAACCCCCAGATCATAATCCTGGTGGGAAGTCACAGAAAAAGGGCTCAAATGTGCAAAAATAAAAAAGCTCAATTGTTTGACCCAAGAACTTTAAATGATATCATGACTTGAGAACTTTGCCTTATTCTTCCAACGGCCAACATTGTGAGTAGTATGTGTCAATATTCAAAAATAGTGTTGAAGATATTGTCGTTTTTTTTTATAATTTCAATCCGCAGATATTCTTAAACTGAAACGTGGACTCTTGTTGCCAAACCGCTCTTGACATGAAAAAAACCCAAATGTGCAGATACACGTTGAAGAATTTCAAAGTTTTGTCAAACAGACGACTGATGATTTAAAGCTTTGGTTCAAGCGTCCGTGACCATCATGGGTGCTTCTACAAAACCCTGGACATTAAATCACTGATATGTTTTATTGTGTTCATCAAGTGCCCACATTCAGCAAGTTTTGTATCTGAAACACCGGTAAACAGCCTGTACCTGATCATCTTCACCACCTCCCTCTTCATCATAGTAAAAGATGTTGTCTCTGACATCAGTGTCCTGCAACAGAGGCTCCTTCTTGACTCCTCGTCTTCGTCTTGCCAACAGCAGCAGAAGCAACACAACCACTGAACACACAAGCACACCAAAGAAACCGTTATTCAAGCGTGATACACCCGAATCTTAGCAGGCTACACAAAAGCCAGTTCAGCCATCTGGTTCACCTAAGTGAGGACACCCAAGTTCAAGAAGTTAAGATCAGTCAAAATGAGTCCATAACTTGTTGACCATGAAGGCCTCATCAACCCAAGTTCTTATATATGAATAAAAAAAATAGTGAGACGAAAAGCTGCTGTGATTCAGTAAAGGTTTGAGAAAACTCAATCATCTCAACATTGGAGTCATGTTACCTGAATTTAGAATAATTTAATCTGTGCTGTCTGTTACCCTCGCCATTCACTCTTTAGGATCTACATTTCTCCAATACAATATCATGGTTTGTTTTCAGATGTCATTGAAACATTACACTTACTGAGTAAAAACAGGATTCCTCCCAGTACTCCAAGGATGAGGGAGAGGTCAGTGCCAGCGGCTACACGGTCTTTACACCGCACCTCGGCTCCAGTACAGTCACACACAGTGGCCTGGACCGTGCTGTCCTGCTCCAGGCCCTGTCTGTCTGAAACCCTCAGAACGACAGTGTATTGGCCGCTGTCCAACTGCGTAGCCAAATTCAAAATAATGCCAGTTTCTACAAGAAAGAAAACACATTATGTTCTTCTATTTTGACAAGATGTGCACAGAAACCTGTTCTTGAACAACCACCTTCATGTGGTGGAGAGGATTGTGTGGTCCTAATTTTCTGAGGCTCTTATGCCCCCGGTAGGGTCTCCCATGAAAAGCAGGTTCAAGGTGATGGGCCAGACTATGGTTGGCTCATGTACCCACCGTGACGACAAATGGAACAAGGGTATTTACGTGGCCAGATTGAAATTACCAATGTCCCACTCTGAAGCCAGACCTGGGGTTAGGGCTCGCAGTCGAGTGCCTGATGACCGTGTCTCTGCCCACAGGACCCAGCCGGTCTCAGCCCAAAATGGCGATGTGGGTGTGAGGCTCACCCACCCGCAGGAAGATGCATGAGGTCAGTGCAATGTAGTTTGGGTGGCAGTGGTGGGCATTGGTGATGACCCAACTCTCAGATCCAAAACTCTATAGGGACATGGAATGTCCTGAGCTTGTGCAGGAGGTTTATTGATACCGATTAGAGAAAGTCAGGCTTCACAGGACAACCCTGTGAACAACAGATTGTGCTCCAACTGGGGACCCCATTGTTCTACTGGCGGACACCAATGTCCATTTGGTCAACGACAGCCTGGAGGGGTATGACTGGGAGGAATGGCCTCCCCGACCTAAACCCGAGTGGTGTTTTGTTATCGGGCTCATCACAACTTGTCCATAACAGACATCATGTACGAGCATAAGGCTGTCCATCAGTTCACATGGCACCAGGACACTCGAGGGGGTGGATGGGTGGTCAATCAACTCTGTTGTCATCTCATTTGATCTCCAGCTGGATGTATTGGACGCGAGGTAGAAAGTGGACACAAGGTCTCTGGTGCCAGTCATGGTGGCAAACCCCGAACCTCGTGCTGGACCACAAAAGTAAGGGATGCCGTCAAGCTAGAGGAGGAATCATATCAGTCCAAGTTGGCCGGTGGTCCTCCCCAAACAGTAGATGTATGGGAGTTTGGTCAGGCCATAGAGAAGGACTATAGGTCGGCCTCAAAAGATTCTGGCAAACGGCCCGGCGCCTCAGGCGGGGGAAGCAGTGGTCTGCCAGCACTTTTTACAACTGGGAATATTGTCGATCGGTGGAAGGAATAGTTCGAGGAGTTCCTCAATCCCACCGACATGCCTTCTATTGAGGAAGCAGAGGCTGGAGAGTCTGAGGTGGAATCCAACATCACCCAAGCCAAATTTAGAGAGGTAGTGGCAAGGCACCACGGTGGATGAGAGCCGCCCTGAGTACCTCAAGACTCTGGATGTTGTGGGAGTGTCTTGGAGTGGTGAAGAGGGCCTGCCTGACGTGGAGAGTTCAAGTATCTTGGCGTCTCCAGTTATGTGGTCGGTGTACGGGACCGTAAAGAGAGAGCCGAGTTGAAAGGTGAAGCTCTGGATTTAGCAGTCAGTCTACGCTCCTATTTTCACCTGTGGTCAAGCGGCCACAATCAATTTCCTCCATGGGTGGACTGGGCACTCCCTAAGAGATAGGCTAAGAAGCTCATTCACGAGAGAGGATCTCGGAGTAGAGCAGCTGCTCCTTCGTGTAGAGAGAAGTCAACTAAGCGGGCTCAGGCATCTGTTTCAGTTGCCCCCTGGACGCCTCCCTAGGGCGGTCTTCCAGGCATGTCCCACCAGGAGGAGGCTCTGAGGTAAACTCAGGACAGGTTGGAGAGACTATGTCCCTCAGCTGGCCTGGGAGCACCTCGGAATACTCCTGGAAGAGCTGGAGGAAGTGTCTGGGGAGAGGGAGGGGAAGACGAGATGCACACCATTGTCACTATATTACGTACTTGAGTCATTCATCCTAGCGGTCCAGTTGCTCTTGGATGTGCCCTGTAAGGACACACTGTATGGAGATCCATATCCTGGTCCATCCTTGTCAGTTACTGACAGCAGGTGAGGAGTAGATTCTTTATTACACACCTGGGAAAAGCAGAGTAATATTAAATATTTGGACACTGGACAGGAGCATTTGTTTAAAAAAAACTAGAAGTCCCAAATAATATCCAAAATATCTGTAAAAGACGCACTCTGATTGTACGTTCTTCAATGATGGGGGCATTGTCATTGACATCTTCCAACTGGATGACAAGAGTACCGGTTCCTGTGGCTGGGACTTCATCTGATATGGTGACAGGAACGTATTAGTACAATTAAAGCTGTATATAAATAACAGCACATAGTTACCTACCATTGTCGTAAGCACCGATGAGGGCGGTGTATTTATCGTCTTTGACAAAGGTCGACTCTCTGTCCATGGCATTCTTCACCTTAATCAGACCTGTAGTTTTGTCCACCTCAAGCCAACCAGCAGGGTCCCTGATGATTCTGTACCTGGAAATCAGACAATCACAGAAATAATTATGTCAATGTTAATCATGGAATTCTATACATTGACTAAACATAACAAAATTATTAGAATTCAAATGTCATCACAGCAGAATCATTGGTCTATGCTGGTTTTCAATCATTCCTTGGCATGATGGAGTCTGAGGGCTTAAAGGTTCTAGAGACTGCTAATGACATCACTGCCAGTAAGACCTACATTTCTGAAGAGTTTTTAACCAACTACAGGAAATGAGAAGAAACTTCCTTGTACTCATGTAGCTGTACTAACACGAATCTTCAGCCCTCAAGAACTCTCGTCCCAGTATCTTTAGAATGGAAATGTTTGCCACGAGTAATCCTTTAATTTAAGGACTGAAAATGTCCACTTTCCATTAAAATGTCACTATCATGATGTAATGCCACAGATAGATGCTCAATCTTACATGACGTTTTGATTGCGTGCCGTGTCTGGATCTGATGCAGTGTACTGCACCACATCACTGTCAACAGCAAGATCTTCCCGTTTTGACACAAGCTTCTCCAGTGGATCGAAGATGGGAGCTTCATTAACATCCTCCACCTTCACCACAACGGTGGCGGTGGCAGTAGGCAGTGGTAATGCAAAGGGAACTTCATTCTCCACTGCAACCAACAATGTGTGCTTGTTGTTCTTCTCAAAGTCAAGACCCTTGGCAGGAAGAGGACAAACAGAGCAGCAACAATTGGTCTCACGGTCCTCAACCATGACGTGAACGTCCCAAGTTAATTATTAGACAAATTTACCTTGGCAGTGGAAAGAATTCCTTCTTGTTTGTTGGGTCCTGTTTTTACTGAGAAAAGCCCCTCAGGATCACCACTGATAATCTTGAACTTGGCATTCCAGGCCGGAGAATGCGGTTCATCTCCATCTGTCACCATCATTTTCATGATTTGGACATCTGCTTTATTTTCTGCAACCGACGCCTCATACTGAAAAATTAAGAGCAATATGATTAAAGTGTAATGATAGTCAGGTTTAACAGGTTGAGGTGACCGTTGTAGAGGCACTCACGGAGGACTGAGTGAAGGCTGGAGCATTGTCGTTGCTATCGGTGACAGTAAGGATTACTTTTGCTACTCCAGTCAACCCATTCCCCTCCATATCAGCCGCTTGAACCTCCAGAGTGTACTTTGGGTATTTCTGTGACAGGAAAGACAGCAAGGCTTGAACACAATAACTGTATTTTAATAACCTTTCTTTCAAGTGCAGATGATATTTACACAAGTCTCCACAAACGGCCTTAAAAAGCTGAATCACAGCCAACATTTGCTTCGATTTCTTTTAAAAATTATGATCATTAGTTGGTTTGCTACGGGCAAATGAAGGTTATGGTGCTGAACAACAGGAGGTGAGAGATGTTGGCCAGCTGTCCTGATCAGTCTCGCTCCGTGCTGACCCATCCCAACACACAGCACAACCAGCAACCTTTTAAAGCTTCATCATGAGGGGCTTTTACCAGGGTGTGGTCAGGGAAGACAGACACTCAGCTGCCATGGAAAATGAATGAATAAGTAAATAAAATATCTGACCACTGGTCTCTGATGAAAACTATTTTCTATGCGATTCATGAGTGGATTCATCCATTTGTTAATAAAACAGAGTGACTGGCTTATAATATAATGGACACCGCCGAGGTGGACAGCAAAGTCTGTTGAGGCAAAGTGTTTAAGTGCACCCAATAATGCACAACATGACATTAAAGTGAAAAAGATACAGGGTCTGATGATGTTCTCACAGTACTGTGGAAGCCACCTTCTTCATGTCCTCTCTGTGAGGGCCACAAAGTGCTTTGGGCTTTAACCTCAAAACCATCCCTGAGCCTCGCGATAGCAGACCACCTTCTCAAGTGGTGCATCGATCAAGGTCTGGAAGAAGTTGGGCCAGGTTGTGGTCTTTATGGTTAAGAAGGGAGAGGGGAGTGAAATGGATGCAGAACTGTTGTCATCCAGGAAGTCCACAGTTTTACTGTGACTGGATGGATGAGTGCAGGGCATGTTTGAAGTCATTGGAGATGAGACAGTGGAGCAGCCATGCCTGCAGTCTGTGACTGGGACACTACGACCTCAGGCTGCAGCAGCCCAGGGAGGAACATGTGTAAACATTGATAATGTCTTATCAAGCCGCCCCTCCACCACCTCCTCAGTTTTCCTGTCAACCCAAATTAAAGGAAGGACATCGGGAATCGGGGGCCAGCCGAATGTAAGGTGAAGAAATGATTAATTACATCATCTTCTTTAATCGACAGTTTTAAATGTAAAACTTTGGACTTAGTTTGAAACAACGGTCCCTGCAGGACACAAAGACATTTAAAGTATGATGAGTCCTCACCTCCCTGTCTAGTCCACCTGCATTGACTCGGATGAAGCCGGTCACTGGGTTGATGACAAACAGGTCGTTACTGGGCAACTTTGGCTCCTGGCTTAAGATACTATAGCGGAGATCAGAATTGTAGCTGTTTTCTTCATCCAGATCTTTAGCCACAACCTGAATCACATCAAAATCTGGAAAAACAATTCAGAAATGGAAGCAAGTTCAGTCTTCAAAAACATCTGCAGCACATCAGTGGAATATTAAAAAGTAGTAAAAGCAAGTTCTTTTACACATCTGGTTACTACAATGTGCTACTCGTCTATTCCATCACATTCAGGACCACGTGGTCTTAGTATTTAGCCAAATATATATCCAAGAGCTTAATGTAGATTAACAAACGGTACTTTTTGGTGAAGCCTCAGCAACTTCTCCCAGGAAGATGTCTTGGACAAAAATAGGTTTGTTGTCATTCTGGTCAATGACATTGACGACGATATCCATCGGCTCCTCGGCATCTCCAGAGCCAGCGGCCACAGCATAGGCCTTAAACTGCAAAAAACCCCAAACATTTAAAGTAATTAAAAAGGTGTTTAAACCATCTACTGACAGTTTTATAATGCTGACGATGTAACATCTCTGAACTTTCAAATGGCCCAGACAGTCTGGGAATGTTCGCAGTTTTATGGGAGCAAGACAAGCCCTACCAGCACCCTTGTTTCGTTTAGTTTAGTTTTCTCCCGCTTATCTGGGTCTGTGTCGTGGGGGCAGCAGCTTCAGGAGGGATGCCCAGACAGCCCTCTCCCCGGCAACTTTCATCAGTTCCTCCAGCCTAGCCACTCCCAAGCCAGGCGAGAGATGGAATCAATCCACCTCATCCTGGGCTAGCCAGGAGGCCTCCTCCCGGAGGGAGATGTCTGGAACACCTCTCAAGGGAGGCGTCCAGAAGGCATCCTGGCCAGATGCCCGAGCAACCCCAACTAACTCCTCTCGATGCGAAGAAGCAGCAGTTCTACTCCGAGTTCCTGCCAGATGTCCGAGCTTCTCACCCTCTCTCTAAGGTTGAGCCCGGCCACCCTGCGGAGGAAATTCATTTTGGCCGCTTGTATCCGCAATCTCGTTCTTTCGGTCATCACCCAACGTCGATGGCCATAGGCAAGGATTGGGACGTAGATCGGTCGGTAGATCGAGAGCCTTGCCTTCCAGCTCAGCTCCTTCTTCACCACAACTGATCAGTTACGTGCCCGCATCATTGCTGACGCCGCTCCGATCCGCCTGTCGATCTCACGTTCCATCCTCCCCTCACTCGTGAACAAGATCCTGAGATACTTGAACTCCTCCACCTGAGGCAGGACCTCCTCCCCGACCCGGAGAAGGCACTCTACCTTTTTCCGAGCGAGGACCATGGACTCTGAGTTGGAGGTGCTGATCTGCATCCCTGCCGCTTCACACTCGGTCGCGAACCGCCCCAGCATGTATTGGAGGTTTCTGCTCGATGGTGCCAGAACAACTATGTCATCCGCAAAAAGCAGTGACGAGATCTTCCGGCCACCCAACTCGACACCCTCCACTCCCCGGCTGCGCCTAAAAATTCTGTCCATAAAAGTTACGAACAGAACCAGTGACAAAGGCCAGTCCTGGAGGAGTCCAACCCTCACTGTTAACGAGTCCGACTTACAACCGGCTATCCGGACCAAACTCCCGCTCCTTCGGTACAGGGACTGGACGGCCCTTATCAAGGGACCATCCACCCCATACTCTCGGAGCACCCCCAGAGGATGCTCCTGGGGACCCGGTCATAGGCCTTTTCCAAGTCCACAAAGCACATGTGGACTGGTTGGGCAAACTCCCAATTCCCCTCGAGCACCCCAGCAAGGGTAATGAGCTGATCCGTGGTTCTACGACCGGGGTGAAACCCGCATTGTTCTTCCGCGATCAGAGGTTCGGCTCTCGATCTAATCCTCTTTTCCAGCACCCTGACATAGACTTTCACAGGGAGGCTAAGGAGTTTGAGCCCCCTATAGTTGGAACACACCCTCTGGTCCCCACTCTTGAAAATAAGGACCACCACCCCAGTTTGCCAGTCCAAGGGGACTGCCCTCGATGTCCACGCAATGTTGCAGAGGCGTGTCAGCCAGGACAGCCCTACAACATCCAGAGCCTTAAGATACCCTGGGCGGATCTCATCTGCTCCCGGAGCTCCGCTGGAGCTCTAGCATGCAACAAAAGAGGGAGAAGCCGCGTACCCGGCCTGGAGGGTTACCGGGGCCCCACCCTGGAGCCAGGCCTGGGGCTGGGGCTTGATCACGAGCGCCTGGTGGCCGGGGCCTACGTCCATGGGGCCAGCCAGGCCCAGCCCGAACCGGCTATGTGGACACTCCCGTCCCCAGTGGACCCACCACCCGCAGGAGGAGCATGAAGGGTCCGGTGCATTGTGGATTGGGCGGCGGACCAAGGCGGGGGCCTTGGCGGTCCGATCCTTGGTTATGGAAATTGGCTTTCGGAACATCACCTCTCTGGCGGGGAAAGAGCTGGAGCTTGTGGGGGAGGTTGAGCGCTACCCACTAGATAAGGTTGGCCTCACCTCCACACATAGCGTCGGCTCGAGAACCCAAGTCCTTGAGAGGGGTTGGACACTCTTCTACGCTGGAGTTGCTCAGGGCGAGAGATGGAGAGCTGGGGTGGGCTTTTTGCTTGCCCCTAGACTCTCTAGTTTGATGTTGGGGTTCTCTCGGTCGAGCGAAAGGGCCGCTTCCCTGAGCCTTTGGGTTGGGGAACGGGTTCTGACTGTTGTTTGTGCTTATGCTCCGAACAATATTTCAGAGTACACACCCATTTTGGAGGACCTAGGACGGACGCTGGACAGTGTCCCGACTGGGGACTCCATCGTTCTGCTGGGAGACTTCAACGCTCACGTGGGTAACGACAGAGTGATCTGGAAAGGCGTGATTGGGAGAAACGGTCTGCCCGATCAGAACCAGAGTGGACTTCTGTGCTAGTCACAGCTTGGCCATAACCAACACCATGTTCAAACATAAGGATGTTCATCGGTGGATGTCAATGTTTGACTTCATAGTCGTGTCAGCTGATCTGCGGCCATATGACAGCAGAGCTGTCAAATGATCACTACCTGGTGGTGAGTTGGATCAGGTGGGGGGGAAGCCACCACGCGGACCCGTAAGGCTGGTCTTAATTCCCACATCCGACAGAGCTTTACAGGGGCGGTAGGGGACATTGAGTCTGAATGGGCCATGTTCCGCTCCGCCATTGCTCAGGTGGCTGTCACGAGTTGCGGCTGCAAGACCGCTGGTGTTGGTCATGGCGGTAATCCCCGTACCCGATGGTGGACACCAGAGGTGAGGGGAGCAGTCAGGCTGAAGAAAGAGGCCTACAGGTCATGGCTGTTCTGTGGGTCTCCGGAAGCAGCTGACTGGTATAGTTTGGCTAAGCGGGCTGCGGCCGAGACGGTCGCAGAGGCAAAAACTTGGGCGTGGGAGGAGTTCGGTGAGGCTATGGAGGAGGACTTTCGGTCGGCACCGAGAAGATTCTGGCAAACTGTCCAGCGCCTTAGGGGCAGCAGGCGGCAACTTGCTCAAACCATGCTAGGTATGTGTGGGGAACTGCTGACGTCTCCTGGGGCAATTATCCGGCGGTGGAAGGAATACTTCCAGGAGCTCCTCAATCCTACCAACATGTATCTTCAAGGAGGAACAGAGTCAGGAGACCAGGAGATGGACCATCCAATTTCTGGAGCAGAAGTTACTAGCACCCTCCTACTTCTTATATCTAGAGTTGTATATTCTAATTTCTAAATAAAAATGATAATTTTATCCTGTGTAAATGCATCAGTTTGTATTGCTTGTGTCTCTAGCATGAGGCCTACCGTGTACTTGGCTTGTTCCTCTCGGTCCAGCTGTTGTGTGACAAACAGAGATCCTGAGTCTCTGTCCATGGTGAACAGGTTTGTAGGAGGCTGATCAGCTCCTGGACCAGTGATGCTGTAGAAAATCTTCAGTTTGTCTTGGTTTGAACGGATCTGGACAAAAGCAGTCACAACTCAGAATGTTCAAACGGCACTTTTCTGTCTGTAGTCAGAGCCACGTTCAGCCCCTGGTGGCAGAAGTAATCTGAATGGGGACGATTAGACCTGATGTGTTCAGGTGTTTCTACCAACAAATATCAAACATTTTTTAAGTGCTGCTCAAGTTTAACCTCTTATGTTGCGTCCACACCCTTCATGCCTAGAGGCACCAATCATTCATTTGGGCTTCAAATTAATGATGGGTACATTGGTACATGATTCAAGTACATTTCTATACTTTGTCCGATTCCACCATAACTGGAACATAATGGAGACAAACTGAGCCCACTAATCCATTTCAAAGGGTCTTACCTTAGAGATTTCAAGTGGGTAGGGTCCTTTGTGATTCTCAGCAACATTGATTTTAGGAATCACCCAGTCTCTCTTTCTCCTCCTTAGACCTCCACCAGACCTCTGGAAATACAGGACAGGCACCGGGGCTTCCATTGCACCCTGGGCAAGGACATTTAATAATATGGTCAGAGGGATAACTGTGGATAAGTAAGCCTTCATGACTAGACCAACACATGCTGTAAGGTTATTACACACTCTGCAATAAGAGAGATGTTTCTTCTCGCTTCCACAGCTGCAAGAACAAAATTACATTGTTTTGTTGTTGCTCTGGTTTGGGATCCCACACAGCTTGTTCCATGCCACCTTCAGAACAGCAGATCTTTTTTCTTCATTGTGTGATTGGTCAGAAATGTGGAGTGGGCGTGGTCAATACAAATAGTACAAATGTTGTCATTGTCTGCTTAGCCACTTGTATGTGGGCTTGTTAGAACTGAAAGGCTTTCAAACATGAGTCTATTCTCAAGACACTACATCAAATGCTATAGGAGAAACAAGTTAAAAATGAAGCATTTTTCAGTTTCAAAAGATTTTCCTGCTGAATTTAACATGACAGTTATTGGGAGAATTGAGCAGAGGTGTTCAAACAGGTGTCACAGAGAACGAGCAGGGGTCCTCTTTTTATATACTGTATTAGGTATTAGGCATATTATAATTTGCCTGAATTGAGTGATAGTAATACATGATTTAATAAACAACAGTGGATCTGTTGTAGCCAAGTTATGTTTCATAAAATAATTGTGGTGTTCTTTATCTACCTTGATTTTGGGGGACCCACAAGGTAATAGGGGCCCTACTCGATCTATGAGCTCTCCGTCTAGGGAGCGGCAGCCCTGCTAACGGGCCAATAGAGACTCAACGAGGTAAAGAAACCACGCTGATCGACAACCGAAGATTTGAGCATAGAGTGGCGGTATTTCTCTGTGTTGGAAACTTTCCTGAGAAGCAGAGGGTTTTTGGTTTGAGCCCCAAAACTTGGACGGGTTTTTGGTAACAGGGGAAGGTGCCAGAACGCCTTCAGAGCAATGCTGGGGTACCCTTGAGCAAAGTACCAAACCCACAAATGCTCATAGCCCTGCGATGAACTGGTGACTCATCCAGGGATGGACCTGCCTTCACCTTTTGTGGACCCTCCCCATGACTCCCAAAGAGATAATGTGGTTAAGATGAGCAGACAGGGATTTGAGCGCGTCAATAACTATGTTTAGTAAAAACCTGCTTGTGGCAGGACACCATGAAGGGAGCCTGCAACTGCTGACATTGTCATTTTATTCTCATTTATATTTGCCCATTTTATTTCAGTATTTTACATTAGAAATATTACTTTTGTTTTGAAACAGTCATGTACATCCTAAAAACATTCATCTTTGTGCTTTACCTTGTCCTGTAAGGAATTTGGCGAGAAAAACATTTCTAGAAGAAAAGGGATTTAAGTGGACCATTTTAAAACTTGGAATGAATTCCTTCACTGTAACAATGTTGGAGAGAAGTCTTTAATGAAACAGTTGAAAGAAAAGCCCTTGTGTCTGGAAATGTTTCAAGGGAACTACAAAGTCACTGCTTACTAAAAAAAGAATACTACAAACCTGAAGTTTGCAACGAAGCACATTGACACTTCACAACAGTTTGGGCTAAATGATTTGTAGACTGATTAAATTAAGAATGAACCATTTTGAAAGAACACGCAGCAAATATTGCCTACATATGCCTATAAGGACACATATCCATTACATTTGTCAAAGCATTTGATAATTAGATGACATTTATGATGAATTATTGGAGAAAAATCACAGAATTTCACAATGGTTCACACATTTTTTCCACTGTATTTAAGCTTGGATGAAAAGAGCTGCATGACCAGCTTGATGAACGTATTCAGACACTTCCAACTGATTTTTCAAGCATTTGTTTTTAAGCTCCTTCTTTAGGTCTTTCTTAACCAAAGCAGAAAAAGGTCACTTATTTTTTTACCTCACTGTTGTTCACCTCACTTTCATGGCTTTGGTGCAGCAGCCTGACAGGGAGGGTATGTTTGTGGCCTTGGGAATCCCTGATATCGATAAGAAAGTCCAGGTGTCCTTCGTGCAACGTAATTGGTCGCTTTACCTGGAGGAAAAGAGAAAAGGGGAATGTTGACAGGACAACCTCTTTTTTGTTTAAATAAGTTACAAATATTTTTCCCATCTGACCCCTGTAGGCTTATAAAGCATAGATAAATCCTTAATTAACAAAAGGAATTTATTCACAAAAGGAATGTTTACACAGGACACGATAAATGAATGTGCAGTGATGAACACAGGGTAAACAGGAACATCACAGTCTCCTGAAAAATCACAGAGTTCGACTTTTCATGTGTACATTTTTAGAAAATAATATTTTGCACAAGTAGCTGTGAACAATGACAATTTGTGGCATAATTGATCATTCGGGAGAGCAGAGACCCACCAGGTACTTCCCCTTCCCAAGTGTTTCAACTTTAGACAAAACCTGATATAGTCTTGTTCTGCCTTTTGTTAAGGCATAGGCTCATCAGAAAATTTTGATTTTTTTTGTACCCAGACACGAAAAACGGGGTTGACATGGGAACCCTTCTACTGGTAAAAAACATGACCTGACCTCCAGGACTGAACTGGAGTAGTCTTGCTTTGTGATCGCACAGATTTTTTCTTTGCCATCTTACCTGCCATAAAGAGCCTATGCCATTTTTATACTCATCCAAATTAAAAGGCAGCTCAGAGGGTGTTGACAATCACTGTGCAATCAATCCATCCATCCATCCATCAATATTTATATAGCGTCTATTACAATCAAAATTGTCTCTAGACCCTCTCTAGAATCCCAGGGCCTGACCCCCAACAAGCAACAGTGGCAAGGAAAAACTCCCCTTTAACAGGAAGAAACCTTGAGCAGGACCAGGCTCATGTAGGGGGACCCTCCTGCTGATGGGGGGGGCTGGGTAGAGAGAGAGGAGAAGGGGGAGGACAGGTAGAGGAGAGAATAGGCTGCTGATATAAGAGTAGAGTGGGTCAGCAGGGTCGGAGATCAGCAGGTCAAAATACAGCTATAAAGATGGTGATCCAGTAATGATACCAGGGAAAATCACAGTACTTAGTGCAAAACCTTAAGTTGCTTCAAACATAACCATAAGACAAACTGAATGAAACTGATGAAATACTGGTCAAGGATTAGGTTCAGTTCCAGGGACGATTACCAATGCACAATACTTCATAAACTGGATTATATTGGCTATAGTTAAGGAGAACAACAAGTCATAGGAGACCATCTTCATGCTACAACACTGATGGAACCTGCATGCAGTCAGCATGGATTCAGAATGGACGGATCAAAATCTCTTGCACTACCTCAAGAAAAATAAGATATCACTACCAGTATAAATAAACAAACAAAAAAAAGCAATACAAATATTTATAGACCTAAAAAAAAGAGCATTTGACACCGTTGACCATACCACATTACCGGTAATAGAAAAACTTGAAGGATTTGGTATGGGGGTGGGGGCTGAATGAGTCGACTAGATATTTGAGAGACAGGCAGCAGTTTGTGCAAATTGGAGATCATAGTTTAGAATTTATGGACATTCCCTGTGGGGTGCTATAGGGATTAGTATTGGGACAATAACGTATCAATATCTGTAGAGTATCAGTTACATTTGTTCTATTTGCAGATGGTACCAATATTCTTTTGCTCGGGTGACAATTTTCAGGTTATAAAGTCAAAACCCAAATCCATACTACTGCTCTTTAATAAGGTAGAACGTCATAACCCCACAATAGATACCCCATTGATAATGACGACAGAGGGATTTAGATACTTGGTCCACCTTGTCCATCTCTATGATTGGACAAATTAATTTAATTAAAATGACTCTTACCACAATTTTTATACCACTTCCAAACACTCCCACTGCTGCTATCAGAGATGTTTTACAACAAACTTAGGAATGATGGGAGGGTCAGGCTTTATCTTAAACTACTGTATTTGCCTTATGAGTGAGGAGGGCTTCAATTTCCTAATCTCAGACGGTATTATATGGCTGCCCAACTAGCCTCAGCATCCAATTACGTCTGTACTACTACACCTCCCACCTCGGTCAGCATTGAGCATGAATAAATTCCATTACCATTAAGCTTATATATGTACTCCTTAGGTCTTAAAACATTAAAAAGATGTAAGAAAAACCCTTTCCTTAAAAATACCATCTTGGTCTGGTATGCAGGACATAAAAATATAGGTGACATGCCTGTATTGTCTCATCTCGCCCCCATTTGGGGCAAGAAAGAATTTCTCATTTTAGAGACATACAAACTTCTGAATTTTGATCATTTCAAATACTTTAAATTTGCTGGTGCTCTGTATAAACTGGTCTTGCGCCGCCATCATTAAAACTAACACATGCTGCCGGCAGAGCCACTCGGTCTACGGTCAGAGGGGACTGACGTGCCCTACAGACAGACCAACTTTGGACGAGCTGTTCTCTCAGGTGGGGGCTGTGGTGGTAATATTTGGAACAGCATAGCCATCCCCATAAGAGAACGCCTCATCACCCACCACACCGGAGCCCTGTGGGTCTCCTGAATGAACGAACAAACAGGATTTAAAAAAAAATAAAAATGGGATGACGTATGTGAATCTTTTGGAATTTCATGGTTTCTGCATTGATTTTTCAGAAAATGTGATCAGATTTTGAAGGAAAGTGTATCGACAAATATGCCAAAAATAAGAACATGCTGAGCTTTAATGGCTACAGTGAGAACCACAATGTGAACACTTGGGTTAAAGAGCCCAAGAACCTCACTGGAGTCCAGCCTTAGCATACCTGGAAGCCTGGTGAAAAAACAAAAACTGGGTTTGGAGGTGGGACTAGAGCTAGCCTGACTGTTAAAGAAGCCCCCCCCATCCCACCCTTCAGTCAATGCTCACGAACCATTGACTTCCCTACAGCTGGAACAGGTTACACAGGGACATCAAAGACTTCACATTCAACAGTTGACAGACTAAATTTCAACCAATGGAGGCTTGGGGACGGTGGCTACTCGAACATCAGTCCAAAGGACCCCAAGAGCCAGGGCCACTGCCCAGATTTCTGAGGTCCTAAGCACAAGTGGACAGTGACTCACAGTGACGACAGTTATGATGAATTATTGGAGAAAAATCACAGAATTTAACAATGGTTCACACATTTTTTCCACTGTATTTAAGCTTGGATGACAACAGCTGCATGACCAGCTTGATGAACGTATTCAGACACTTCCAACTGATTTTTCAAGCGTAATAAAAGCATTTGTTTTTAAGCTCCTTCTTTAGGTCTTTCTTAACCAAAGCAGAAAAAGGTCAATTATTTTTTTACCTCACTGTTGTTCACCTCACTTTCATGGCTTTGGTGCAGCAGCCTGACAGGGAGGGTATGTTTGTGGCCTTGGGAATCCCTGATATCGATAAGAAAGTCCAGGTGTCCTTCATGCAACGTAATTGGTCGCTTTACCTGGAGGAAAAGAGAAAAGGGGAATGTTGACAGGACAACCTCTTTTTTGTTTAAATTGGTTTAAAAGTTTAAGTTACAAGTTACCCATGTGACCCCTGTAGGCTTATGAAGCGTAGAAAAATCATTAACAAAATGAATTCATTCAAAAAAGGAATGTTAAAAAAAGGAATAGGGATCAAGTCTTCCTCACACCATTGTCAGGAAAAATCTTGCAAATTTCATCTTTTCATGTCTTTTTCAAGAATATAATATTTAGCACAAATAACTAATGTAAGTGAATTGTGACCTGGAGGCATTGTTGCCAGATCATGAGGAAACCAGAGCTTCTGTTTCCTCTGACTGTCTCCAAATGTTCATATTCAGTAAATGCTAATTATTGATAGCATCTACAGTCTAGACGAAGGAGCAGACGTGTCATTTATACAAACCAAAATAATGCCCGTTTGTTCCCATCCCAATAAAACCCAACCTTTAAACCCCACTTTAACCAGTAAGGGCTAATATAAAAATATATTTAAAAGCTGGTTACTGACCGTCAGAGTGCCGTCTGTCTGTACCCTGACACGACTGTCGCTACTCCAAAAGGTAAACCGTCTCCGCATGGTGCAGTCGTCAAAGTTCACTGTAATTTAATGGGCATAAATCAATTCTCCAAACACGACAAGATAGAAAATAAAGGAAAGATACAGCGAGCAAGTATTCTGTAAACACACTGGTTCAGCATCCAGGTAAAGGTGTTCTCATACATAGAGAGTATACGATAGGGGCAGAGCAATGAGACGGCTCAGCAAGTGATCTGGGTCACTGGGATCAGATCAGATCTGGAGAGGGATGAAGAGCTGCTTGGTGCTGTGGCTCACAGCTGAGGGCTACTTTCATTTTCAAGTGCAGGCTAGAGGAATGCTTTTCCTGCAGATTCTGGAGCAGGAGCGTCGGGCCCTTCAGCTCAAACTCCCTCTTAATGCCAACAGTTAATCCAGTGGAAGATTAAGTTATTTCCAAAATGTGAACGTTGACATATTCTCTTTGTAGTTTAAACACCCCCAATTCTTTAGGGACCTACAGCAAAACCACACTTGTCCAGTGATAGTGCCCACTAGCGCCCCCTCTGGCCAGTATCACAGCTTACATATTGCAATTAAACAATCTGTAGACTGACGTTAATCAAAGATTTAAAACATCAGCTACATCTCCGCACTGATCTACGGCCGACCAACCACAGGTGCCGAATATTGAAGAAACAAATGTAGATACATTTTTACAAAGTTCTCACCTTTGCCCAATCTTGCATGTGACCTCAGGTTCTTACTGGTCATTTTGAAAATCAAGTTATCTTGGTCAAATCCAGGGACACATGTTTGCTCCTCTGGCGTCACCAACGTCGATACCTTGGAGAAATAAATCATAGTTATTGTCTAAATGTACAAGAAAAGGAGAAACACGTTGAGCGCATGTTTTAAAAGTAAACGCACAAAATCCTGTAGTTTTTCATTCATGTTATATGTCAAAATTCCCTGGATAACTAAACTCCCCATTACTGGCTGAAATGAAAGTTGTGATCTAAACAACGATTCCTAGTTTCCCAGGATAACTGCCTGAAAGAAATCCCAATGAAACAGAAAGAAATAGAGTAATGAAATAAAATACTGAATTACTAATACATGAAAACAAGCCTGTTACCACCTCAGACCATAAGTGTTCCTGAGAAATGTTAAATCCCAGAATAGATTTTTTTATTTGCTTTGACTCAATTTCAAATGAATACATGGAAACAAGAACAAACTTCTTTATTCCTTTTATTCAAATGCTTTCGGGAAAATGCAGTGACAATTGAAACTGAAAAGCTGCTTTTTCTTTACTCAGTTTCGAGTTCTGTAGTTGTGGTCTATTCTGGACTAGATTTCACCTCGGAAGGATAAAAATACCTGAGGACCGCACAGCACCAAGGACGCGCGTCATGACTGACATCAGCCCTTATTTCTCTGTGCTCTCGATAAAAGTGTTACAAACATATGGAATATATATGATCCGCAGAGTCTGGCGCACTAAGGAACCTGTGGTTTACTTGTGAACGTGTGTGTTAGTGTGTGAAAGCAGCAGGGCGAGGCCCCTGGGCCCGGAAGAGACCAGTCCAACAGCCATGATGGCGCTAGACAAGCGCCACAAATACTCACTAAATATGTGCAACTACCGCCGGAGACCAAGCTGCAACCTTTCATCTGGCGCTACCACCTGCTGTTTCAATCCATGGCCACAAAAGTCAAGAACATACTCACTTAAACATCTACAGGTTTAAAAAAAAAAGTCTTTTAAAAACCTTCCCGATGCCGTAAAGGCGCAAATTTGCGGTTGTTTATACTTTACAGGTAATATTTTCTGAGAAATTAGTACAGAATTACAGGAAGTAGATAAAAACATACGAGCGTCAAACGATCTCACCTGATAAGCGACGAATAAAAAGACCCAAATCCGGACTCCAGCGACCCCCATCTGTCCCCCGAGCCGCCGATAAACTCCGCAGGTAAAAGTTTTCTTCAGGATTTCACCTCTTTGCTCGCTCGCTCTTTGTCCTGACTTCAGGAAGACAGTCAGAAAAGTGACTGAAGCAAGACGGAACAGGTACTTTCGGCGTGTGACGTCATGTCACAGGTGCGCAGCTTCCGTATTCCTCATATGGTCATACTGGTTCTGCCCGCCCGGAGGAACCACGTGACTGAAACCAGCAGCCGCGAAGCGTTCGTCCAGGTTCCACACAAGGAATTCCAGTTCTGAGCTCCTTTACTGTCTCTCTCTCTCTCTCTCTCTCTCACACACACACGCAGGCGCGCGCACACACCCACACACACACACACTCATCACAGGATGTGAAGTCATCATGTCATCAGTGTTTTCGCGTCATTAACTGGTGATTTTTGATATCCTTTATTTATCTCTGTCTCACACTGGTGTACTTTTATATTTTGGTGTTTTTATCTTTCATTTTTACCCTCATAAAGCCACCCAAGGGGGCAAAAGGCACTTCAAATAAGGATTGTTGTTGTTGTTGTTTCTGTGTTCAGACAACTGAGATCAATGTTGTTTAATCAGGATTTGGGTTATAAACGTCTCAGATATGTATCAAACACACACAAAAAACGATCTTGATCATTTTTATGAATAATAACAATAATAACGACGACGACAATTATAACAATATTGATATTATAATTGTGCGCTTGTGCATCGCAGACCTCCATCAAACAGGCCATTTTCCCCACATATTGGCTTTGATGTTTGAAAGATCAAAGTTCAAAGTCCCTCTGGAATCTGGAGCCTCACCAACATTTAATCAGCTCTTCCTTGTTTCACTATCAACATTCTAGAAAATATCATGAATGTCGTCACGCTCTTACTTATTTTGCAAAGACAACGGCCATAGCATTGATAATAACATTGTTATTACTAGTCACATGGTCATCCATGTTTTCAACGACACGCTTTAGGTGTTCAAGAGATGTGTTGACTTAATTGTGGATCTAATGTAATCTGATCTGCCTGCAGATCTAAATGGATTCACTCAGAACGTATTCTGATCAGATTAGAGTCAATGTCAGAACGTCTTTAATGATGATTCTACGGCTAAATGTGCCAATATATACGCAGACTTCTCGATGCTCGATCCTTCCTCAGAGATCTGAGGGATCCCTCAGCTGATATCACCATCCACCAGTGTGAGGACCCCTGAGGGACCCCTGATGGACCCCTGGTCACATCTTTTCTGTCCTCTCAGTCTGATCTCGGTGATCTCTGGTGGACTTTGTAGGGTGGATTCATCAGAGATCAGCAACAGGGAAGTGAACTGAATCTGAAGGGTCATTTACAGTTTAGCTCCGCCCCTCAGGTGCGTGAACACATGATCGTCCACACAGAAAAACAACATTCACACAAATTCAGGAACTGCACCAGAATGAAAAAAGGAATGAGTGAATACTACAGCAGGGCAGAAATCCAGCCAACCACAGCTCCCAGTGCAGTTCACCAGTGCACGTAATCAGACCTTCATGGAAGAATCAGCTTTAACCGATAAAACCGCTGCTTTCAGGATTTCTCCTGTCGCTGCTTAAAAACACAACATTCACATCTGAGACATCAATATAAGTTATAGAACTAAACGTCTTTGACGCTATGTCTAAAAGGCTGGGTGGGGAGGGGAGGGGAGGGGGTTCTGCTGACTACAACACTAAAGCACTTCTCTAATGCAACAGCTAACCGACTGCACTTCCTGTTCAAAGCTCCTCGTCAGACCGTCGCTGTGCTTTTAGTTCCATTAAGTGTTAATGGGGGTGGAAGCATCATCAGAGCCTCACGTGGTCGACCCTGATATGGTGGACACAGGCTTGGGGTGGAGGACAGCTCCGCAGGATGGTGTCTCCTGGAACGTGGCGGTGGTCACCTGGAGAACTAAACTGAAGGGGGGAGGGGTGAGAAGAATGCAGAGGAGATAATCCTGAGGTGAGCTGGGCTTTGGGAGGGGACAGGAGGTCACAGCAGAAGCAGCTGGGAGACAAATCAGATAAAACTAACGGCCCTATTTCAGGACAGTCGTAGTGGCCCCACCCTGAGATAAACCAGTACCCCCCCCCAACACCCTGACTGGGAGACGGTCCCCCCCCGCACCCTCTGAATCATTGTTGTGGGTCTCTGGGTTTAGGTGTGGCTCTGGTTACTTAAAACAGGAGGAGAAAGACAGATAACATTTTTATTGTTTTATTCATCTTCAACCATGTTAAGAAAAATAAAAACATCTATTTAATAACAGCAGCAAAAGTTCTGCTGATATACAAGTGTTGTTATTAGGAAAAGGGAGTCGGACCGAGTCAATACAGACCAGAATCATACATGGGGGGGGGGAGGAAGGAGGGAGAGAAGGGGGGAAAGAGAGAGAGGGGGAGGAACCCAGACAGGGAGGGAGAGGGGGAGGGAGGAGGGAGGGAGGGAGAGAATGGGAGAGAGGGGGGATGGAGGGAGAGGGGGAGGAAGAGAGGGAGGGAGAGAGAGGGGGTGGAGGGAAGGAGAGAGAGGGAGGGGAGAGAGCGATTTTGATTCTTGATTTTCAACCACATCTTTATTCTGCCATTTTGTTCTACATTAACAGAAATTAAAATGCAGTATAAAAGTGACAATAAATAAATAAATTGCACCAGCTGATCTGAAAAAACAAGTTCTTCTTCCTGGATAGAGCACAGGACGCCCCTGTAGGTCCATGTACTTACAAACTGTTCTAAATCTTTTATTTCTCTATAAAAGTTCAAATCGATGAGGATTCTGGCTTTGATCATTCCACTCACCAGCAGAACCACATCAGCCCACAGTCTTCAACCTTCTTCCTCCTGCTTACCTACACGGCCATTTTAGACTGGCCCAGAACTGTTCATCAAATGGCACTTCACCTTTACGTATTTAAAACCAAACACAAATGTCCTGAGTGAGAAGACCTCATCTGCTCTCCTGAACAAAGAGTCCAGCAAGGAAAACAAAGGGAGCAGACGAGGACATTCTGAGAAGCAATGGACAATCGTCTCGACTGCTCCACAGAACGGGCAGGTGTTTGGAACAGAAGGGTTCAAGATTGAAATAAAACTGTTAACAGCTAAAATCCCATAAACGAGTCTCCACTGGAGGTCAGCCGCCTTCTTGGAGAGGGGGGGTTTGTAGAAGCTTCTCCACTCAGGCCGAACCTCTTCCCCCAGGGCTAGTTTGGCCCTCCAGGGTGATCGGGACCAGCACTCCAGCCTCTGTCTGTTCAGTACCCTCACCATCAGTCCACTCAGAGCCTTGCTCTCAGCCGTCTCCAAGGTCACTTCATGCTGTTGGTTTGGTTGGTCTGAATGACGAGGGATGGGAAAGGATGTTCAGGACAGGGAGAGGTCACCCTCTGGTTATGCTCCCTCAGCATTTGCCTCTCTTGCCCCATCAGACAGACTCTCCAGTGGCTCAGTAGTCGCTCCACGTTCCTCCTCGATCTCCAGCCCGGATGCACCTCTAGCTCCGTTGTCTCCTGCAGGTCAGGTCCAGTCGCCTCCAGCAGGGCTCCCAGGGTGGTAACTCCAGCCGTGTGCCAAGGCTCTGCAACTGTTGCTCCCGCCCAGGGAGGGGAACTCAGTAAAGGCTTCCATGGCCCACCGGTTCCCTCATGAGCCAGAACGAGGATTGATGTCAAACCCTCTGCTTCCACAACAACTTCCAGACGCTAAAAGGACCACGGTAAAAAGTTGGAGAGGAAAAAATCCTCACATTCTTAAAATCCAGTAAAAACAGACTCCTGTAATCCTAGACCACCAATGCTCTGCAGGGTCAGCCGAGCCAGTGGCCTCCAGACCAGGTCTTGGGGACAATATAGCAGCCGCTGAAAACAGCTGCTATATTGAAAAAAGCCTGAAAACAGCCCTCCTGCTGGTCAAGTGCACCAGCCCCTGTCCCCGTTCCTCCTTAGGGAGGAATAGCACCACCTGTAGGAGCCAGTGGAATCTGTCCCAAAAGAAATCTATTAAAACAGTCTGGACCCTGGAGAGCAGGTCTGATGGGGGGTCCACTACAGCGACCCTGTGCCATAAAAAGGAGGGTACCAGATTATTTATCACTAATGTCCTGCCTCTATACAACATGCAGGGTAACAGCCATTTCCACCTTCTCAGACATCCCTCAACGCCTTCTAGCACCCCTTCCCAGTCTTTCCTTAAAAACACGTCATCCCCTAAAAACAGCCCAAGATATTTCAACCCTCCCGTCTGGACCCAGCAACACCAGCCCACCCAGAAAGTCCCTCGTGGTTGCAAATGCCACACTTTTTGTCCAATTTACTTTTGCTGAGGAAAGAGCTTTAAAAAGCTCAATTGTTTCCTCCAAAACCTGAATGTCTCGCTGCGTGTTTACAATCACCACCACATCGTCCGCATATGCCATTAATTTCACTGCTGTTGGGCAACCTGGTAAACTCACCCCCTATCAGAGTTTTCCTTATTTTGTGCAACAGCGGTTCAATGGCAGGAGAGTAGAGCATTCCAGAGAGAGAACACCCCTGCCGCACCCCTCTCTGGACAGTGAAGGGAGCAGCCAGACCACCATTAATTTTTAGTATGTTCGCAACATCACGGTACATGACCTGAACCCTGGCAATAAATCCTGGGCTGAACCCAAACACGGCGGGCGTGTTCCACAGGTACTGGTGTTCAACCCGATCAAAGGCCTTTTCCTGGTCAAAGGAAATAAGACCAATGTCAATGCCCCAAAGAGCTAGAGATGTCCAAAACATGCCGAATCAAATTGATATTATTACAGATTCGCCTGCCAGGCACACAGTAGGTCTGGTCTACATCAATCACCTCTGCCATTACCTCCCTGAGTCAGAGAGCTAGCGCCTTGGAGAGGACCTTATAGTCTCCGCAAAGCAATGAGACCGGCCTCCAATTCTTCAGTTCCTGGAGGTCTCCTTTCTTTAGGAGCAGGGTGATGACTGCCCTTCTGCAGCTCTGTGGCAACAGTCCAGTTCTCCAGGAATACCTCTAACAAATCCTTACCCACATTTGCCAGGCTCATTTGCCAGGCTCATGAGGGCCACATGAAGCTCTTCCATAGTCAGGGAGAGAGTCAGCTGACAGAAGAGTGTTTGAAGACTCCCACCTGAGGAAGGTCAGACAATAACTCTGTCTCCAGTTCTGGATCCTCCACCATGTCACTTTTAAAAAGTTCCTTGTGAAGAGTCTTCTGATCCCAGCAGAGAGTCATCTCAGACTCTTCCTCATCCTCCTCTTCAGAGAGACTCTGTTGGACCTTCCTGGCCTCCTCTTCCCCGTCGTTTCTCGGCTGTTTTTTTCCACTTACTATTTTTGATCAACCTCCATCTCACCCATCGCTTTCTTTCCGCCCTGCTGCTCGGCCGATCCCGAGACTGACACCCAGACTAAAACACTCACCTCAGCCCCATCCATCAATTCCTCCGAAACCAAAGCTTCCCCCAATGCCAGAGCCTCGCCACTACTTGTCAGCGGCTCTGATCCCGAAGCCCCACCACCACCACTCATCGGCGACTCCAGGCCCCGTCAGCACCGGCCGGCGGCTCCGGGCCCCCGTCAGCACCACCCGCCGGAGACTCTGAGCCTGGAGCGGCGGCGTTCTCTCTCCTGGCACCAGGACAAGCTCTAATGAGGTGCCCCTCAGCCCCACAACCGAAACACTTCATTGTATCTGACGTGACAAATACAACGTAGTTCAGGGGTGGGCAAATCCAGTCCTCGAGGGCCAGATTCAAGCCAGATTTTCTGTCCTACACGTAAACATTTTCACCTGGGGTTCCATTTACCTTGGTGAAAGCAGTTCCTGCCTGGAAGGATGCAAATCCCGGCTTGAATCCAACCCTCGAGGGATAGATTTGACCTCCTCTGATGGGCAAGTCTAATCCATGAAGGCTGGTTTTGCATCCTGGCTGCATCCAACACATCATCAATGTGTTGCAATCGGGTGTCATCAGACGTCAAGCAGTGCTGTCTCAGACCCGGCCCTCGAAGGCCACTCTCCAGCCGGGTTTTCAGACCTACCGGGTCGTTCCACCTGGGTCCCTCGTACCTGGATGAGAGGACAGAAACCCCTGACACACTAAAACATGCCTAACTGGAACTATACTGCCCAACTAGAACTATACTGTCTAAATAGAACTACACTTTCTAACTGGAACTATATTGCTGTAAAAACTAATGAATCTGGAGCAAAATGTTCTGAGGTTCCTGGGTTGGCGGATTCTGCACCAGTTGCACTAGAAGACAAGTCACCAGTCAGGTTCTCCACCACAGCTGGACTGGGAGCTGGACTGGGAGCTGGACTGGGAGCTGGAGCACATCAGCCTACAATCCAGTCTGAAGAATTAAGCTCCGTTAGCTTCACCTGTATGGTTGAGCTGAAACCTGCTGGGACGTCCTCGGGGGCAGCGCCTGTGATTTGGGACGTGCGTCACCTTCAACCACAGACCAGTACCAACATACTGGTCGACCCAGTTCCAAGCAGACCTGAGATAAACATTCACACCCAACTTTACCGGAATACACAGTTCTCAAAGGCACAATTTCTTTTTCTATTTCCTCCCTCTGGGAACCATTACAGGTCATAACAGGCTGGTGGTTTTCAGTAGAAAAACAGACTTTATTTCCCACTCAGGTATTTCAGCGAGTCAGAAAGTCAAGGTGTCGCTGGGACGATGAGGTGAGCGAGTGCAGCAGGAAGAGGACTGAAGGCTGCTTTTTGGAACACACGCAGCTGGAAGCAGGTTGAGACTCGCCCCGCTAGCAGCCTGCGATTGTGGGAAATCTTGTTGTGAGGGAGGTGTTGGGACAGGCTGGAGGTGGCGGTAAACAGCTGCCAGCACCAGTCCTCCCAGCGGGGGGGAACTAAAGACAAGTGTGGCTTGCCTTACAAACGCTGACCTCAGCACACCGACACAACGGTTGCTGACCAACACCAGCCCAGCAGAGGAGGATTCCTCAGTTCTATCATCAGTTGGGCCCGCTCAGGGTTCCTTCCTGTTAAAAGGCAGTTTTTCCTGCCCCTGCTCAGACTTCTCCTGGACTTTGTGGTGCTTTTCACGTGTCCCTGAATGAATAAATTGCAGCACCAAATCCAAGCAGAGTCCCGGAGACTCCCGGAGGGTCGAAGCCTCACATCTGGTCTCCATCAACCTCAGCACAGATAATCTGGGAACGCGGATTTAGGAGAGGGAAAACAGAGTAGAAGCAGGTCTTTAGGTAGCTCCTGGGTTAGGTGACGCACGCTAAACAGGAAGAAGTCCAGTCAATTTAGAGCTGCATGAGAAAAACATACACATACAGTTAAAGAAAGAAAAGGGAAGTGTCAGGACTCCTTGTTCTTCTTTTTACCATGCGTTTTCTTCTTCTTCTTCTTCTTGTGGGATTTTGTTTTTATTGTTTTTTCTTTGCCACTGGTTTCATTTTCCTCTAAAGTACTGCTGGAACACTTTGAGTTGCTAACCATGGTTGCCGTGTTGACCTTGGGGGCCTGCGGGTCCTTTCTGTGTGAGGGGGGTTCAGGTTCCTGGGAGACTGTTATTAGCATCCGTTCCTTCTTCATCTCCTCCTCCAGGAAAAGGCTTTCCTTCCTGCTCCTGTGGTCGGGGTGATGCCTGTTTCTGTGATCCCGCTCTTCTCTCCACTCTCCATCTACCGTCTGCACCCCTGGGTTGCCACGGTAACGGGAGTCCTCGTGACCTTCCTTGTCTGCGGGGTGTTGCTGTGTGGTCCCGTCTCTACCGCCACACTTGTCCAGACGCACCTCCTGCTTAAACAGGCAACAGGTAGAAAACACACACTTAAGAAAAGAGCTAAAACCTAAAGAAGCAGCAAACAGAGCAGCGACCTTGGTTAAAATCCTCTTTTGTCCCTCAGGATCTTTGCCATCCTCACCAACAGGGCTGTGAGGAACTAACCGGGTTTCTCAGTATTAACCTCCACCCAGGGATCGGTGTCATTAGTGAGCACATTAAAGCCTCCGACACATTTAAAGCCATCACACCTGCCTGGTCGACGGGGTTGAGTATCAGTTTACCACCCTCCTCACTCAGGCAACGCTCCGGCGTCCTCGTCCCTGGACTAAGGTGCACCGGCCCGGCTTCTGACCCAAAGGTACTCACAGCGCTGCAGGGACAACAGTGGGTCGCTGCATGATTCTCAGCACTGCTCCAGTCTCCAAAGAACTCCTCACACTTCTGGCAGTAGAATCCAATTACTGGGGTCAAAAAGCTAAATCCTGCAAGTCAGCGCGATATTTCAGATGGACAGAAGAAGGATGCTGTTGCTAAAGATGCTAATTCTTTTACCATTATGTTTCATTAATTTCTGGAGTTCCTTCATCAGCACCTCCATTTTACCGGCTGTGGCTCGCTTTAACCGGCTTCTGTCCTCCTCCTCGTCCATCTGGAAAACAATTTCAAAATGGAGACTTGTTGCTATTTGAAGGTTAGAATTTTGCTTCTTTATTGCTGAGTCATCGTGCCAGTGGCTACCAACGCCGCTCCGAGGTTGGGAAGCGCTGGAGTGAGGTGCAGCAGAAATCCCTTACCTGGTGCTGACCGGCAGGAATCTGGGATGTGGGATTTCCATCTAGTTGTGAGCAGGTCTCCTGCGCTGCTGCGGGAGGGAAGCAAACATCTGCATAAACATGAAAAGCAGCCAGAAAACACTGCAGCCTTTCATCCGTGTTCCTAAAATAACTTTGACTCTTCCCCAACGAGCTGAGACAGACATGGAAACGGACCCAGCTCTGGGAATTACTGCCTTAAAATCAGAACTCGGCTCCGCTCTGGCTGTTGCTCTCATTCATTTCTCTCAGTGCTTCTCAAACAAACACACGTTTTTGGCAACTTCTGAGCTTCATTTCAAGCCGATCGACCTGCTCGAACTCCACTGGTGATCACTGGATCGATCCACTAACCTGGAGGGATCCTGCAGGTACACCCACAGCAACGAGGCCAATGTCAAACCTAAAATATAAACAGGACAAAACCTTCAAATCCAAGGTCCTCACCCGTGATGGAGCTCTGGAGAGCTTGGAGCATATTTGGCTGACCGGTGAGGGGTGAAGCTGTCGGGGCTGGACTGAGGAGCGGCTCCTCCTCGGGCTCCTGTCCCGTCACCACGTGTGCTGAGCCCAGACAGCTTAATACGCTCTTGATCCTCTCACACGTGCTGCTGTCCAGAAGAGCTGATGCTATCCTTGAAGTGTTCTGGAGATGTTGCTGTACATTCAGGAGATCCTCAACGCCACCAAAGGTGCTCGTTTCCGGAGCTCCGCCAGGTTTCTCCCGACAGGAGGTCTCAGAGAACGACCGACTGGCCGCTTCCTTCCCATACAAGAAGGACTCCTCCGCTTCCAGTGCCTCATCTTTATGGACTCCAGAGTCCTTTTGATTTGGAGCCTGCAGCCAAAAGAAGTCACTGCCGACTCTATCGTGAGGTAAGGTGATCAGGTCCTCCCCTGAAGTCTCCTGCTGTCCACCCAGGGGAACCTGCTCTTCTTTGCTCTCACCGAAGGCCTGCGGAGAAAAAGGTCACATTCAATGGTCGTTTTCAGATCATATTAACTTAAAACTGAAAGATCCAGAAGCAACATGGTAGCTACGAGAATATTTAACCTGGTTCATCCTGATCAGTGGTTGCAAAACGTAGACTTTAGGGACTGAGGTGTGTGGCCGACTCACCTTCATCCCCAGAAGTGCATCCGTCAGGTTGGAAAACCGCCCTCCCAGTTCTTGGCTGCTGAGAACCATCTGCAGGCCCTTTAGAAGAGAACCTCCTGGGGAGGTTTCATCCTGGTCAACGCTGCTCCTGTTTCCTCTTTTATTCTGGTCCATTTCACCGCTGCTACCTGACCTCTGACCTCTGGTCCTGCTCTGTGTTGGACTACTGATCCGGTTCTGACCCCAACTACCACAGCTGCCTCTCTCTCGCTGTGCACTCGTTCCACGTGCGTGACTTTTGCTCCTCCCTCTGCTCCGGCTACGTGCAGGGCTCTTGCCTCTGCTCCGGCTACGTGCGCCGCTCCTGCCCCTGCTCCGGCTACGTGCACGGCTCTTGCCTCTGCTCCGGCTACGTGCACGGCTCTTGCCCCTGCTCCGGCTACGTGGACGGCTCTTGCCCCTGCTCCGGCTACGAGCGCGGCTCTTGCCCCTGCTCCGGCTACGTGCGCCGCTCCTGCCCCTGCTCCGGCTACGAGCGCGGCTCTTGCCCCTGCTCCGGCTACGTGCGCGGCTCTTGCCCCTGCTCCGGCTACGTGCGCGGCTCTTGCCCCTGCTCCGGCTGAAGGCATCAGCCAGGCTGTAGTCCAGGTTCTCCTTCAGGTAATGGGGGAGAGGCTCGTTGGCTGCGATGCATCTCAGAAACTCTTCACTGGCTCTGTCACTAGAAATGAGAATAAATTCATTTTAAAAACTAAACGGTATCTTGAGCTTTCATGTCCCTTGAGTCCGTACCTGAGGTGTGGACGAGGACACGGTGCCGGGGTGGGAGTCCACAGTGGGAGCCTCTGGTGTGGGCGTCCCAGGCCAATCATTGCGTAATAATCTGCAGGGTAACTGCTGCACTGGGGCTGGAAGCATTTACATATTTACACTATGAGTACCTAATTCAGGATTTGACAATCAGAAGTGCTGCAATATGTCAAAGCTGAAGCAGAACTTTTAAAAACTTGACCAAAGTTAAACAGGCATGTGTTCCCCTGGATTTCATCACGTTTGGGTCCAACATCTCTTATTCTTTGAGCAAGTTCAGACCAGTTTTGACACCTTTCATCTACCCAAACTACCAGAAAACTACCAGAAAACCAGGTTCCAACCCAGGTTTATTGGCCTGTAATTCCATTTCCACAGGACAGATGGCTATATAATATAAATAATGCATAAAGTAATGGTTAATTCCTGCCTCCACTCATAGCCCATAATAGGCTAAACTCACCATGAAATACAGTGTTTGAAATTGATGACATGAATATTAATGTTCCAGATTGTTTATCCTCAGAAGACTAAAATACGTTTAATTCATCATGTAAAAACCCACCGTGGCGAAACGTGGCTGGTGATGACGGAAAGGCCGGGCTGTTGCGGGGGGCAGGTGGCCGAAGGGGGCACCACGAAAGCCCCCGGAGCTCACCGGAGGGTCGCGGCTGTGCGCGGATCCAAACGGCGGCGCGGCGGCGTACAGATGGTTCCGCTGGTTCCGCTGGTTCCGCGGGTCCATCTCGGTGTCCGCATATATTCACACACACCGTCGCTCCTTCGTGGCTGCCGCTCACAGCTTCGGCAGAGTTTGCACATAAATATCCGCCCGATATTTCAGCTCATTTCATGTGAAAAAAACTATTTTCCTTACAGTTGCAGCTCCTCGCGCGTTCTTGTAGCGCCACTGCCTGGACGGGAGGGGAACTGCAGACAGAATCACAATTTTTTGCAAGTAGGGTCGGGTGTTATAAAAAGAAACGAGAAGAACTCTTCTAGGAGAAGTAAAATAGGGTAAAACTTAGAATAACCGCTGCAAGAATACAGATAAGGGGGTGGACACGGTATTTACGATGTTATATGAAATGGTAATATAAAGCAAAGGCAGAATACTGGAGTACAAGCGCACAACTATAATGCTGTTAATGAACCATTATGGGTGTTATACGGGTGTTATACATACAAAAGGCAAAAACAGATGTTTATTTCTGGTCTTTGCCTCTAACCTGGGGAGGGTAAGCCACCCTTTTCCAGCTGAGAGCCATGGCTTTGAATTCCAGGAAATCAAAGGAGCTCAGATGGTTGATAGGTGCATGGTGGTCTTGACTGCAGGGGAGAAGGGACTGGGTGGTGGTAAAAACAGCTAAATGGATGGTGGGAAGTCTTCTGCGTGACTTTGACAGTGTTTCGGGCCGTGTCCAAGAATGGGACAGTAAATTTCCAGGTCCATTAAAAGCCATAACTGTGAATACTGTTACTCTATCAGGGAAATGCCAAAGACAACGTTCCCGTGTGTCTGGTGAATTCCGATCGCCTAATAACAACAAACAACCCTTTGTTCTCAGAGTTTATTCATAAAACGTTAAACTAATAGTTTCACAACTGTTAGCATTCTGCCCATCAACAGGGGATGTCGTTATACAGTTGAGGGGAGTGTCCCTGTCCTGTTGTGTCTTGTCTCTATGTCAAAGTCATTTGGAGTCCCCCCCAAATTTTATTGAGGAACATATTTTGGTAAAGCCTCTAAACCAATGAGTTCTCCTTCCTCCCCAGCAGAGGTCTGAGCATTAAAAAAGTAACTCTATTTTCTCTATTTTTATTTGATATTTGCATCTCATTAAAAAGTGTAGACTTCTGTTCTATAGGAAAATTAATTTCGCTTCAAACACTATTCAGCATCAAAACTTAAGCAACCAGAGGAATTTTCAACTTGTAAGAGAAATGACAGAAAGGTGACTTGATCAATAACTTAACAGAAGCCTCAAACATTTCAAAAACAAGACGAGCAGTTCTGAAACCAACCAAACTGCTGATTCATCAAGTGCTAACGATGCTAACGGTTCCTCCACAACTGTCCAGCTGTGACTGCTCATCTTGTCCGAGTGGTAGATGAGAAGAGAACCTGTCCTTTTGTCCTTTTGTCCTCTTGCTGCAACGCTTCAGCAGCAACACTGTTACCGCTGCGTTTGCCTCCAAGTGTCGGGAAAATGGGACTCCTCCAGCAGCTAGCGCTTCCTTTGCTAGTTTCTCTTCAGGTTGCCACTTTTCGCCACACCTGTGACTCGGAGCATGAAAGGCAGACGTCCGTCCCCTCGTCTCCAAACGCTGTTTTCTCTGGCAACTTTCCAATCACAGCGTGAAACATTAATAACGCAATCACCTTTCAGTCGTTTTATACTTGGAATCCCTCATTTACGCTCGGCCATTAGCCGCGTTAGCATTCCTCTGCGTTATGTCTAATCATTGTTCTGGGTGGAAGAATCCAGAGGTCCCAGACCCAGACTGGAGTCCACTTATTGAGGGCCCTCCTCTAAGCGTTTGCAGTGTCCCTGACAAATAACTACTATATTCCTGGATTCTGGTCTTGGGCATTATTGTCCCTGGTCCATTTGATCATCGTCTCTGGAGAGCGATAGAGGAAGATCAGCTTAGAGTAAAGTTCCTCTTCTAGTTCCAGCTCTCCTGTCTCACGAACCTAAAATCAAGAGCACATGCTGACAAATCTGTATTGTTGATGGAGTACTGGTGTGTGTGTGTGTGTGTGTGTGTGTGTGTGTTCCTATGCACACCCACCAGGAAGATATCGGTGCACAGCTTCAGGATTCGGTCCACACAGGGCAACTCCTCAAACATAATGGAGTGTGAGATTTCACTGAAGAAGCCACGCACAAATTTCCCGATGACTAAGACCACAGAAACATACAAACCCATGATCCTGGAATAAAAGGAAGGGGGCAAAGGTCAAACAGGACCCATAGTAAGAAAGGCATGGTCCACTTTAATACATAATAGCCCTGAGGGCCCTTTAGGCAGCCTATATGGTGACAACACCTACAGTATCTGGAGCGCCTGGCTCCATTTAACGATTATCATTAATATGATTGTTATGTGCTGGACGGGCCCCTGGCCCCTGGCCCCTGGCCCCTGGCCCCTGGCCCCGGGGTAACAGGTCATCAGAGGTGCTACAACAACAGTAGATGTGCGTCCACTCCCAACCGTAGAGAAGTCTTACCCATATCCAGCAAGGAAGCCCAGACTTGGTGGACTGACTTTGTCATTAAATATGACCATGGGCAGAACCCCACAGGAGGAGGGGGCACAACCTTCAATGGCAATATCCCACCACTCCTGGTTCACCCCCCCGTTCAGGGACCTGTCACTCTTCAGGGACAGGGTTATATTCAGAAAATCTTCTTCACCACCTACAGACCAAAACATTGAACAGTGGCTGGTTTAAAATCCCATTAAAGAGTCATTATGAGCCAGCGCTGTAGTAACAGAGGGATGGTTTTTCAGTTTTAAATGTAGTTGTAGGAATATTTAATATACTGTACTATGCTATGCTATGCTATGCTATGCTATGCTATGCTATGCTATGCTATGCTATGCTATGCTATGCTATGAAGCATAATCCATCCATTTTCAATGTATCTCTGACCTTTAAATAGCTGACTGACAGGTTTGGCTTCAGCTCCATTGGGGGCACGTAGATAGTTCGGGAAGAAATTAGGGACGTGTCTGAGACAGACAAGAGACAGCGCACGTTATATTTTCCTCTCTGTAGTGCGTCCACGTCCATAAACACACACAATGACAACCTACACCGGCTCGGTACGATTGCCGAGCAGCAACGAGGCCATATCAGCCCTGACGGGGTTCCCTGGCTCCAGAGGGACCGAGTGCTTGTCAAAGGAGTGTTCAACCGTCCCTCCCTTGCCCAGGTCCCTGTGGGAGACAGAAGACCTGAGATCAGCTGGTCCAGCAGAGAGCCAGAAAAATAACGACTGATTTCATAGAAATCATGTTAAGATGCTACAGAAGGTCTGGCAGACAGACAGAGAGACAGGTACACAGACAGGCAGGCAGACAGGCAGACAGACAGGGAGACAGACAGGGAGACAGGTACACAGACAGGCAGGGAGGCAGGCAGGCAGACAGGCAGACAGACAGAGAGACAGGTACACAGACAGGCAGGGAGGCAGGCAGGCAGGCAGACAGGCAGACAGGCAGACAGACAGACAGACAGACAGGGAGACAGACAGACAGGCAGACAGGGAGACAGGTACACAGACAGGCAGGCAGGCAGGCAGGCAGGCAGGTACACAGACAGACAGACTGACCGACCGACCGACCGACCTTTGGAAATTCCAGGCCAGGCGCAGCGTGAGGTCAGCACGGCTACTCAGCAGTTCCTTTATGACTTCCTGTCTGCTCGGGGGGCTGATCCTCCACACTGATCCAGAACTGCCTTCAATCATGGCCGTCACAATGTCCTCATAATTATACAGAGTTATAAACTGCATGGCCGCCTAAAAACAAGGAAGCACAGAGGAGAGCAGAGGCAGAAATGTCAAATCAAAAACACAGGAAATGGGTGGAAGACACACCTGAAGGGCACCTGTAAACCCTGACCCTGACCCAGTACCGCCTTCAGACCAAGCCGGTCCATCCAACCCCAGCTCATTCATTCCATTACAGTTTTCTAAGCGTCCAAAAGTCCATTTTTCTAAAGCGTCCAAAATGTTCAAGAGTGTTTCTAACTTTTATACATGTTTCTCTTTCTTGTTCTTCTAAGAGACATTGATGGACAACAAGGACAGCATATGTGTGGGCAGGTGTTTCTCCTGTAGGGGCACCGTTCACACCCTCTCCTGATGTCCTGCTGTCCTTGGACAGAGAAGCTGTGTTCTTTATTAAGTCTGTTGAGTGTTGGTATGCTCCTATATGTCCCTTCTGTCCTGGGACCCTTCTGTCCTGGGACCCTTATGTCCCTGGACCCTTATGTCCCTGGACCCTTCTGTCCTGGACCCTCCTGTCCCTGGACCCTTCTGTCCTGGACCCTTCTGTCCCTGGACCCTTCTGTCCCAGGACCCTTCTGTCTTGGACCCTCCTGTCCCTGGACTCTTCCTGGACTCTTCTGTGATGGGACCCTTCTGTCCCGCGACCCTTCTGTCCCGCGACCCTTCTGTCCCGGGACCCTTCTGTCCTGGACTCTTCTGTGATGGGATCCTTCTGTTCTGGGACCCTTCTTTCACGCGGCCCTTCTGTCCTGCGACCCTTCTGTCCTGGGACCCTTCTGTCCCTGGACCCCTTTGTCCTGTACCCTTCTGTCCTGTACCCTTCTGTCCTGGGATCCCTCTGTCCTGGGACCCTTCTGTCCTGCGACCCTTCTGTCCTGGGACCCTTCTGTCCCTGGACCCCTTTGTCCTGTACCCTTCTGTCCTGTACCCTTCTGTCCTGGGATCCCTCTGTCCTGGGACCCTTCTGTCCTGGACTCTTCTGTCCTGGGACCCTTCTGTCCTGGACCCCTTTGTCCTGTACCCTTCTGTCCTGTACCCTTCCGTCCTGCGACCCTTCTGTCCTGTCCCCTCTGTCCTGCTGAAGATTTCTTCTGACATATTTAAGATAAACAGAATGAAATTTCCACACCCATGAAACCTCATTAAAGCTTAAAAAAATTTGACTTTTTTCTTAACAATTAACAAACAGCTATTTTGGAACCCAATAAACTGGTTGTATGTTAAACGTTTATGGTTAGCTTTACACACAGTATTGAAAACAGACCACAATATCCAAAAATAAACCAAAAAGAAAGCTGGAATCAGTACAAACCGCATTGTTCCCAAACTTCTTTGTGAGCTGTTCATATTCAACCATTGTAAAGGGCTGGATGGACTGTTGCTGCACACTCATGGTGAAGAGGGGCTGCAGACACAGGAGGGGGGACGTTAGAGAAGGCTACAAGACCCCCCACACACCCACACCCACACCCACACACACACACACACACACACACACACACACACATCCATGCACTATATGTATGTTAGATTAAATAGTTGTCAGTACACAACTAGTACCGGTATCGTTTCCATCATTGTTAAATGATGAGTCAGCAGTTTTTCCAGCCAGATGTGGCATCTTTCATCCACATCGCACTTTAACGAGCTGAATGAATGATTCTTCTTCTCATGTGACCATGAAGGCGCTCCGGTTCATTCCAGTTCTGACTGGTTTTGGTGGGAGTTTAGACTGTTGTCTCCTACCTAGAGACCTACTGACCCCCCCAACAGCCATTCATGACACTTTTTGCCCTGTTTACCAGTGTTTTAGGTAGAACTGTTGAGGTTTGGGTCAGTAGTGCAGGACGTTAAGGTGGGAACCTTCAGGCAGCGGTGAAACTTTCCAAAAGACTAAAATAATCTGAGATTTATCATTTAAAAGCTGATATGTTGATATAGAAGTGCTTTGTCTTGGTTACCTCGTACCCTCCCAGCTTGATGGTGACGGTCACGTCGATGGGGTGGTTGACCACGCCCACCACCGATCTGACCAGCGAAATGAAAAGAAGAGGAAACCAAATGATGCAGATCAAGAAGAAAATGATCAGTCCTCCCATCCCATATTTGACTATTTTCTTCTTCTTCTGTCCTTTAGGCTGTGGGTATTTCTGCCGAGAGAGGAAATCAATCAGGATTATTACATTCTATAGAAATTGGAAGCTCAAAAGTTCACGTTTGGTATTTTCTTTTCTTTTTTGTGTTAACCACCATGAACAACCACTAATCTCTGGAGTTTATCCACATTCGTCATGAAAAAAATTAACAACTTCTGCAAAAGACACCGGAAAAATATGGATTCTGCCTTCTTATCTTCTTATTGGTCCTGACGACAGCACTAAAATTCTGGAGGAACAAAGAAATGATGACTCAAACATCTGGAGGGTTTGGTCACCGATGAGGATATTCCACCCACATCTGGCACGGCCTAAATTTGTGATCTTCATAAACTGGAGCACAACGTTGGCGTCTGTCTGCTGAGCCGGGCTATGCTAGTCTAGTCTAGTTCTGTCCTGTCCCCCCATCCTGTCCCTGTCCTCCTTCCCTCCTCCTCCTCTCATGTGTCTCACTTGTCCTCTTACTGAAGCTCTGTCCAACTGCTTCTGGCTCACATGATTTAAATGTGCTGCTGTATTTTCCCTTCCTACCTTCTCTGTTTCACGGCTGCATTTAATGATAAAAATGTTGGCGTATATGTCCTCCACACACATCCAGTTTGACAGAGACAGAGTGGTGTCAGTCCAGACCCAGTCCATCACAGCCCGCAGCTCCACCAGGAAGGGCACCAGCCGAAACCTACACACACACACACACACACACACACACACACACACACACACACACCACACACACACACACACACACACACACACACAAATCATTAGGAAATGATCTGTAAAGGAGGAGCGCTTCCATACTTGTGGGGACCTCATGTTCTTACCCTTGGAAAAGGAACAGGTTGAGGTGGTTGTAATTCTTGGTGAGGAAGTTTCCCAGGATACGAGTCGGGTATCCACAGCGGATCTGGAGGGCCGACAGGCCGAAGTAAATACACTTGACAAAGTACCAGAGCTGAGCGACAAAGTTCTGATTGAACATCCTAAACAGAGAAGACACAAAATAAATCATTAGAATTGCAGCATTTCACAAAAACACAATAATATGAGTAGAACAATCCGTGACAAGTACTGCAACATGAAATACATTTTGAAGCTTGATCTCACCTTTCTGTGACAGCCGGCAAGATAAAGAACATCCACAGGTGGATCCCAAACACCAGGATCACCTGGATGGACAGAACACCAACACGTTTGTATAAAGTAAATACAAAGTCCCAATAGGGATTAAAGACCTGCTTCTATAAAATCTAGCAACCAAAAGTGCATCACATGGTGAACCAGGCTGACTCAGCAGAAATGATGCTCATCGTCTTAATATAAAGACCCAACCTGGAAGATGAGCTTTCCTAAGACAGCCTTGCGCAGGTACAACGCTCTGTCAATGATCATGGTGCTGAACTGGATGAGCAGCATCGCCAGAAAAGCCTCCGGGACCTGGTCGTCCGACAGCGTGGAGGCGATATCAGCGGCGGCGCTGTGTTTCTGCAGGGTCGGGGAGTGACATCATCACAGTAAACACCACTGGAACAACATGCAGAAGATCTGATTCCACTGAGGAGCGATCAAGCTGCTCAACACAGCTCACAGGTGTGTTGAGACTGAGAACGAAGTCAGAGACCTGCTGGCTACATAGACGGAACTGCTGGCTGAGGGGAAGATGAGAGGGCAGATGTTGCCACCATAGTGGGCCCCTGTTAGTCAGGAAGTAGGTCCATTTGGTGGTGAGACATCTAGAGGGAGCAGAACCGTGTGGGTGGAAACAGCCATCTGTCATGGTGGCCCGCTATTAATAAAGACATTGGGTGGAAGGTTCTGGGCAACCAGTCAAGGCCTGGCCTGGACACACGGGCTGGGGGGGTCCTGTCTCTACGCAGCCCAAACCCTCAAACGGGACACTCACTGTCTTGGGCCAACAAAGCTAACCGGACCGTCTTCAGACCCTTCCTCACCAAAGAGTTAGAACTCTAAGTTGCTCAAAGGATCCTGGGTGAACTCTGCTGTGTACTGGCCCGTTCTGCACATGATTGGGACAGAACATCTCACCACGCTGCAGCTAGCTTGTTTGCGCCAGCTTCACTGGCCACTACTACAAGGCTGGAGGAGCCATAATCAGTGGCCCCTGATCTGGTCCTGCACGCCAGGCCCTTCTTTACCGCAACAACAGTTTTTGTTAGATTACACAAACTGACGATGATCTCTCACCCCAAAAGCCCAAAATCCAAAGATGATGACGATGAAGTCGACGACGTCAGTGAGGAACATGAGTGCGTAGACGTCAGTGGGAGCCCGATACTCAGCACGGAGGATGCTCCCAAAGAAACATTTGGCTGGACGGTAAACTCTCTGAATCCTGGAGAAACAATGAAATGATGGTTTCAGAGCAGGAGATCAGGGCAAAGCTGCTGTAGAATACAAACCTGCTACAAACCTCGGAAATATTCATGAATAAGTCATTGGATTCCAAACATTCAACCAGTAAAACATACGTTCCCACGTACTGAATTCCTGCTCATGAGTGTCCTCGGAGGTGGACACGAACATCTTTCCTGCTTACCCGGAGACGAAGACGTGTTTGATCTTTTGTACTGTCGCCACCAATCTCTGACCTCCCGTTTCTCCCTTCGTCACTTTCTTTCTCTTTCTTGTTGGTGCTTTAGTGGCGTCAGTGGTGTCAGCAGGGGGCGCTAAAGCAAGGGACAACCAAATCAGCGATGAGGATTTAACCACACACACCACAGAAACACCAGTGTGTGTGTGTGTGTGTGTGTGTGTACAGTTAGATGATAACTACCATAAAATCCTTTTAAATACATTTTGTGAATGTAAACATGGTGTTTGGTGAGTCTATAGGAGTGGATGCTGTGGGTTCCCACCCCTTCACAGTCCCACCGTACGTATAGAAGACACCAACCGTCGCTGCGTGGTCCTTTGGGATGTTGAATTTTCTTGCGAAAGCGGATAAAAGTGCTTTTCACTTCTTGTTTGGGGTCTTCTTCCGTTCTTGCTTCCTTCCAACTACCATCAGATTCCAACATGTCCTCTGGCACGATGGAGGTTCCTGTCCATCTTCTGACCCGGTGGTTATTGGTTCCTTTGGAGCCGATTGTGGAATCTCAGCAGCAGCGCTGACATTTGAATCAGCTGACTCCACGTTGTCCTGCATTGATAAACTAGAAGTATTAAATCAAGCAGGGGACCTCGTATCTCTACCTAGTCCATCATGTCCCCCACCAAGCACTTTATTAGGTCCAAACATCAGAACGGATTTAGGCCACTTTGAAAGTTTTTGCAAAGTTATTTTGGAAAGTGCTGATGTCCTGGAAGGTCTTACCAAAACCCATCGGGATAATCGGGCTACAGTTGGCTACTTTCAGCAGGATAATGCACCATATCAGGTGTTTTTTTAGTTTTTTTAAATGAGTTCACGACAGTTAAACATTCCACCGTCACCAAATCTGGATCTAAGAGAGCAACTTGGGACTGTGGTAGAATAAGAGAAAAGAGGAAAAGATCTGCAGCAACTCCTGCAAAAATGGAACAAAAGGGACCCTTGTTGAATCTACACCATGAAGAATTAATGCTGCTCTTAAGGCAAAAGGAGGAGGAGGAGAAGAGCAAGGGCTACCTAATGAAGTGGCCGGTGAGTGTGTAGCACACAACATAAGAATCCTGGTACCTCGAACAACAGCCACTGACAACATAACATCTCATCTCATCTATACAACTTACTGGTGTAGGACTCTGATCCTCTAAGGGTCCCTCGTGGTCCCACAGGCCATAACGCTGTACATGCAAAAAAAGAAAAAATCAAACATGCGAGCATGAACCTGCACTAGCAACAACTTTTGATTTTAGTGGACAGGCCTGCAGTTAGAGAAGGGACAACTTTTCTCCAAAGTGCAGACTTCAAATTAGGTTTAAATTAAGACTTAAACACAGACCTAAGATAAACAATTCACATGAAGCCTTTTCCTGGTTGTTGTCATATTGCTTCTTACGTCCTGTAGCATATCAACCTTGTCTTGCTTAGTAGCACTGTATTAGCCTGAACTGACCTTGAGCAGGGACCTGTGGAAGAACAGTGCCAGTAGCTGAAGAAGATCATATCTGATGTAGTTGTCGGTCTTCTCCAGGCCCAGGATACGAGGTGGGAAGAACGGTTTATCATCATTCACTGCCATTTCATAGGCACTGTTCCAGGGAAAGAATCCAAACTGGAAAAAGTATTTTACGACCACCATAACCTGGAAAGGAGCAGAGCAGCACACAATCACTAGTGTTAAAGCCACTGTGTGCATGTGTTGTTTTGTTCATTAGTGGAGCTGTAAATCTTTAGAGCTTTTATGATTTTTGTACAGTTTTTGTTCCATTATGGAAAGAAATCCCTGAGTAAACGCATCAAAAGGCATATAACTGTTGTTTATTACATGCTCACCCTCACGTTAGAGAGAAAAAGAAGCTGTACTAACAACCATCTTTCAGTTCTGGAAAAGCTGTTTTTTCTCCAGTCGCAATTAAATTCCCTGCTGTTTAAGTACATTCTTTCATCAGGCATCTTGAATAAGGGCCCAACAACGTACCACAGGGGTCTGGGCATCTCCAGGCTACTACTAAACCATGTGATTGAAAGTGCTGGGATTAGAACAAAGACAAAAGAGTACACGTACAAACAGCCACACCAAAACAAGCCGACTAAACTGCACGTAGAAAGTCAAGCCACCAAACCCAGGTCCATAGTCCTCTTTCTCCAGTCACCCAAGTGCCTTTCCTCAACTGTAGCCCCCTCACTGCTGCTACAGGATAAACTAAAAATGACCCAGGTCACACAGTTGTTTGAATTCTGACACCCATGAAACACTATTATTTGCAATATTATCTTCTCAATTGGAAATGTTTTCCTCATCTTTTGTCCAAATTTAGTTAGGTTAAAAGTGCTTCAGATAAAAGACAAAGAGTTTAGGAAAAAGTTACATAATCAATTGTTCAATGGTTATTAAAGTTACATAATCAATTGTTCAATGGTTATTAAAGTTCTATAATCAACTGTTCACTGGTTATTGAAGTTATATCATCAATTGTTTAATGGTTATTGAAGTTACATAATCAATTGTTGAATGGTTATTGAAGTTATAACATTAAGTGTTATTGAAGTTACTTCAATAGCTCATTGTTATTAAAGTTACATAATCAATTGTTTAAAGGTTATTGAAGTTACATAATCAATTGTTTAAAGGTTATTGAAGTTACATCATCAATTGTTCAATGGTTATTATCGTTACATCATCAATTGTTCAATGCTAATTTAAGTTATATCAATTGTTCAACGTTATTAAAGTTATATCATCAGTTGTTATTGAAGTTACATCATCAATTGTTTGATGGTTATTAAAGTTAAATAATCAATTGTTGAATGGTTATTTAAGTTACATCATCAATTGTTTGATGGTTATTAAAGTTAAATAATCAATTGTTGAATGGTTATTTAAGTTACATCATCAATTGTTTAATGGTTATTAAAGTTACATAATCAATTGTTGAATGGTTATTAAAGTTAAATAATCAATTGTACATATGAGGTCCACTGTTTAACTTTTAAACGAATCCAAAAGCCCTCGGGACTCCTTTATGTTTGAAAAGCAACAATTATTATGCTAGCGTGTTGCAGACAGTGATGAACTGCAAATACTGTATGTTGATCCTGATGAATGTCACATCTGGCAAAAAGCAGATGCAACATGGGGGTCAGAAAGATGACACATCAGCCACCCAGGTGGGCACCGTTGGCGTATCATCTTTTGGTCTTGTTCCTGGATTCACAGATCCTGGAAGTTGGCTCGGGACAGCATGGAAAAGGTTCTTAATGCTAATCCAATTTACAGTATGTTTTATATGTGGGTATTCTACCACCACAGCTTCATGATTCCTCTAAAACATTCCCAATAATGGAATGGAACAATCGACATTTGCCTTTCGACCCTTAACCCTAACCCTAAAGTTGCCATTATTTAATTACATTTAGAAAGTGGATTGGATAGAATCTATGAGCACACGATCACTTTTTAATGAAATAAAAACCTGCTCAACTGTAATCTGTCTGTTGTGCAATTTTTCTTGTTTTGTAGTTTAGGGAGGAAACTAAAAAGAGGACTTGCATATTACCCTGTATATTCTGCACATCCACGCCTCCAGACACACATTTGTTCTAAAGTTTTCATAAATTTTAACGTGGTATAAGAAAAGAATTTTGTGTATCTCTCCTAAACTGATTCAAAGCATCTTTATTTAACATTATTTTCGAGGTAAATTTGAGTTCCAGAAGAACCATAATGACTATTACAGATAAGTCACATGAAGGGGGGAAGTTATATCAAAAGTCTGATTATTTGGTGATAATGAATTCTTTGAGGATAACCACAAACTATTTAAGACCAGATTGGGAGGTTTTTAGGTGTGTAAAACACAAAATAAACACTAATCTTAGAGCTACTGTGGAGGGAAATAGATGATATTTTGATGGTGAGGCAACAAAGATCTGACTTCATCACTAGAATCTAAAACCTTTAAATAAAAGCAGAAACTGAATGATGGACAACAGGAAAGCCGAAATATTGCAGGCTGCTCATACCTCTGTGTAGACAATAGCTGTCATCCAAAATCTCTTGGTTGGCCTCGGCACAGACAACATCGCCCAAAGGAAAACCAAGATGGGCAGAATGAGGGAGATGACCGAGGCAGTGACCATGTTGTTCAGCACGATGATGAAGTAACAGGCTACTTCTGAGTTGGCAGCCAGCAGGTTGTACAGGGCAAACAGCAGCTTCAGTAGACGGTTCTGGCTTTTGAAGAATGATCTGCTGTCTTCCAGCTCCTCAATGAAGGACTCTCTGCGGTGAGAGATAGGGACGTCATGGCCGCGGCACAGAAAATGAACAATAATGAAGTTTATTTTTTTAAATCCAAAAACCTCATCTAAATCAGTCAGTTACCAGAAATCTTAGCAATAGAACAATTGGTGCACAGTGTAGCAGTTTGTCTTTCGACTGCTGTTGATGTTTTTGTTGATATTTTGGCCTTGGCCCACTCTCGAGTGGTTCCGATCCCACTGAACTGTCACCACTGTAAACCGGTGGTGCGGGAGCTTTTCATGTTTGAACCAGTTTCCCTAGACCGGCCCATGAACTGAGCACAGCTCCAAGCGTTAGTGCGTGTTGGTCCTGAAACCTGACAGGATAACTTGATTCTGGGAGAGTACAAGTATTCTTGTCTTGCTCACCCTTGCTTGCTCGTTTACTTTATGTACCTTTCTGCTGCTTTGATGTGCTTCACAAACAAAGTTGACGTTGAGTTCTTACCTGTCGTCCAGGAGCTCGCTGGCTGTTCTGTTGTGTCTTTGCTGTTTTGATGGGCAGACCAGCAGCTCCATGCTGCTGCTCTGGGCTTCTGGACTCCTGCTGATGGCACTTGCAGTGGGGGGCGACTGCTCTGTCAACTCCCCACTACATACCTCCAAGCAGCTGAAAAGGTCACACAAAGCCAGTTTAGCTCAACCTGTTGACGAGGACTTTAAACCCTTTGATCCAAATGTGCATTTGCATGCAGGAAACAAGCGTGTGTGCTCATGAAAGGGTTAATTGGTGCTGACTAATGCAGGAGGAGTGTTCTCGGAGAACAAGCCCAACACTCTTTCTTCCTGAACCTACCTGTATCCTGCTGATTTTGCTGCTTCAGCTTCACCAAAGACCAGCTCCAGCCTGGAACTGTCCCTGTCTTCAGATAACTTCCCATTGGTTGACTCTGGTGTGTGATGCTGCCAGGAGGAGGACACGCCGGGTCAGCTCTTTAGTGGTGGTGGGTTCTCGTCAAACACAGTTGCTTGCTGAGGTACTCACCTGCTGTATCTTGTGTGTTATGAAGTAGCGTTCATTGCACAGAACGACAGACATTTCTCGGTACTGTTTGGTCAGCAGGTTTAACCACAGAGTCATCCCATCGACCATGGCCAAAACGATGGCCCACAAAAAATGCAGAAGATCTAAGATCCTCTGGACCATCTCACCGTGGGCTTCACACAAACACACAGAAAAAGACAAGAAAGGCGAAGTGGGTGACAATAACAATGACTCAGCGACGGCAGAATCCAGTAAAACCCTGACTGGTTTTTTCATTTGAAGACAGTGACGGCGGTTCAGGACTAACCCTAACCCCAGGACCAGGGACTAACCCTAACCCCAGAACCAGGGACTAACCCTAACCCCAGAACCAGGGACTAACCCTAACCCCAGAACCAGGGACTAACCTTAACCCCAGAACGTGGGATGTTGTACCTCTGTTCACAGAAAGAGCTAAAGTCCCTCTGGTTTAGGCTTATAGTCAGCTATCTAAATAAACTGCTGTTGATATAATAAAAAAGAACTTAAAGAATGAGTGTGACTTCTTACCGTTGGATGAACAAACAAATGAATAGTAATAAATAAATCAACTTAGTGGTCAGAGCTGAAGCAGAAGGTTGGTGGCAAAAATGAACCTACCAGATGGCTTTTCCTCCTCCGGATTATCAGAATCCTCAAACCCATCACTGTTCCCACAGCCTAGACGTGCACACGCACAGACACACACAGTTTTTGTGAACATGAAATTGTTATAAACGTGTTATAAACATACAATAACCAGAACTGCAGCTAAATGTGACTCAAAGAGACTCATTTCCCATCATTCAGACAGGATGGACGGTCACTGTAGAGATAACGTGCACATATTCAGGCCCAATGTGGCTATTATTGTTGTTGTTGTTGATAATTTATCAACAACAATAGTGATAATGATAGTAATGCTAATGCTAATAATCGTAGCAATGATACATCTTGTTTTAAAGGCACCTTTCAGGTCAACTTCCAAAGAACAGCAGAAAACCAAATCACAAGCAGCTGATTTGAGTTGGCTGTGACCGACTGAAGGTCTAAAAAGATGCTAGCAGCAGACACAACGCCCGACGGGACATCTCGTGACGCTTTCATAGCCCGAGATCTGACAGCTATTGAGCTACTGCTGCGCCCCCTCCCAGGAGGAGCATGAATGAAAGCCGCTCGCCAGAGGTGTGAAAGCAGAAATATCTGAATCTGCCAGAGAGACAGGTGAGAGAAATGTGTCGGGAGAGGAGCAGAACCTGGAGTTTGTGTCTGAGATGGTGGCTGCAGACAGGATGAAGCCCAATAAAAGCATCAGACGTCACCCTGTTATCATTTGGGGGGCAACATGAACGAATCGATCTGGGAAGCACTGCAGGTATGAGGAACCATGGTGAAGACGACCTCACTCCTAATCACAACTAACCCTAACACTAACCTTAACCAAATGGAAAGTTTTGTTTTGTCAGTCAAGTCGAAACCCAAAGATATCACAATCTTTTACCTGTTGTGTTTTGTGAGTCCTTTTCTGGTTTCTTAGTCCTTAGATGTCTTTGCAGACTCTGACGTTCTCTGAGAGCTGTTTTCACGCTGCTCACCCATGTTTGGTACGCTAGCTGTAAAAAAAGAAATGAAAATATACATAAATATACTGTGTGTGTGTGTCGAACACGTGCGTATTTATTGTGTCTCACCTGACATGCCGTCTGTTTTGGAGGCTTCTGTTCTTCAGACTGTAACTCTTCTTCATCTTCACTTTCGGATTCAAAAAGGTAATAATCTCCTGCGTGGCGGGCTGCAGGTGAGAGTCAGAAATGTCTTGTTGTCATGATGTCATGTGGGAGAGAAAGATGTTTGTCACACCTGTGGCATGGTCCCACCAGGGGTGATACCCCTTATTCTTCCTCAACTTCTTGTCCATGTGGGGGTCTGTGAGAAGAACATTTATAAATATAGATACCTAAGGTACATACCACAAAAACAATGATATAAACTTCATGATTAGCGATAGGCAAAAAGGAGTCATACCGGCTCCGATGTCACCTGTGTCAACAAGTTCTGCTTCAGGTGTGGAGTGACCCGGGCAACCTGCAGCAGACGAATAAGGGATATGATAGAGATAGCGATAGAGATAGATAGATAGATAGATAGATAGATAGATAGATAGATAGAGATAGATAGATAGATAGATAGATAGATAGATAGATAGATAGATAGATAGATAGATAGATAATAGATAGATAGATAGATAGATAGAGATAAGGGATTGTTGGGATTCTACGATGCCAGGGGGGACGTGCAACGATGTGGGAATTCTTTGAAACGTCTACTCTAAAACGCAGCTCGGTGGCCCAGCAACTGCTGCCACCATCAGGGACTGAGGAGAACCACACCGGATCAGGGGGGACACGTCATCATCCCAGCCTTAGTGGGGCTGAAGAGCAACTTGCATCTGAGAAGAAAGATCTTCACCAAGGAACCCTGGAACCCCTGCAGGCACCTACCCTAATATCCTTTAGCACATATTACGGGTGCAACACTGAGGACAGTTGCCACTGAGACGTGGACGCTAACATATCTGGCACTCTTTGGGGCATTGACCTACGTGCCCGTGAGGTTGACTTGTGCACGAGCTCCCTGCCAGGTGTTGGTCATGTCCAGCCCATCATATTTATGATCTTTTCCAGGACACCTGCCGCTGTTTTGCAGCCGATTGCTGGAGGCTGCTGTGACCATGACCCGTTCTTTCTTGATTAAAGTACCGGTCATGCTCGGGCTATGACCTTAAGCAGATAAAATTCAGTTCCAGTTGTCTTAATATGTGGAGAATGTCCACATTTTCAACACTGTCAAGTTTTAAAATCTTGTAAATTTGATTAAAATTGCTTTGTTTTGGCTTCAGCACTATTAATTAAAGAACCTCTGCTATGCCCTGATTGAGATGTAATTAATTAATATCTCAAACACAATCAAGAAGCATGTCAGGTGGCCTCATATCTTCAGCCATATAGAGCAGAGTATCATCAGCATAATGACTGATGCCTCCTGAGGATGTCACCAAATGGGAATATTTAGAGATTAAAAGAAAGGGGCCTAAAATAAAACCTTGGGGGACCACATTGATCTACGCTACCAAAGCAGCAATTGTTCCTAAAAAAAAAGGTTTGTATCAATTAGATGCAGGTAGATAATTGTTCATATTTTTTAAAATCTAAGCTAATCTTCTTCAGAAAGGGTCTCACCACTGCTGTTTAGAAGTTAGCAGAGACGACTCCAGTCTGGGTTAGATTAAATTAGATTAGATTAGATCTAATGGCATCAATCTTACCTTTGAATTGGTCTACAAAGTGCTGACAGAGTGACATCTGGGCTGGAGAGGACTGACCAACATCCAGTTTACTGTTTAAATCATTGACCAATACATCACCCACGCAGCGACAAAAGGAGGAGGGGCAGGAAAGTCTCCTCATGGTTCTCACGGGGGCAACTAAAGCCAGTGGCAGCGTGGCTGTGAGACAGGACTGAGGCAGCGCCAGAGGACACATCGAACAACAAAGTTCACTAAATCAGCAGTTATCTTCATCTTCATCATCATCATTATTATTATTTGGATGTAAGTGGGGTGAAAGAGTGATGAGGGGAGGGCAGGGAGGCGGGGTTGACACAGGAGGAGGTCCAGTGGGCTGCCTCCATGTGCATGATTGGCTTCCTGACACACCCACTCCTCTATACGATCCTAGCAACGTTGCCATGGTTACTGAATATTACCTGCCGGTAATTAGCTGAACAAAGAGTTAAGCTAGACCCCATCAGCTTAAAAAGGGTCGGTCAGATCCTAAACAAACTAAAATTGTCAATAAGACCGATATCATGAGTTTTACAAGTCAGGTATTGAGGACGGGGATGAGGCTAAAAGACCCAGCTCCATGGGACCAGGAGGTGGCGCTGCTAAAAACAAGCTTCTTAATTGTGTGTAGTCATCCCTGGAGCCTGAGCTCCACCTGCTACTAACTGAGGAAGTGTTTTCTGGGTGTAGCCATCTTGCTGTAGTGACTGAATTTCTCTAGTTTATGACTGAAAGTAGCATCTACCTGCTCAAAAGTTGTTCACAGGAGACTGGAAGGACCTACTGGAGGCTTGGGCTGAGGAGGAGGGATGGTGGGAGGGACCAGAGTGGAGGCAGGACGGCTGTTGTTGAACATGCTAAACCCCTGAACCTGTTCAAGCTGTGAATACAGTTGCTATTGGCACATCGTGGAACACTGAGCCACAAGCTTCATGGGGCCTAAAAGTGCTGCGATTCCACTCAGAAGCTGCCACTCCGAACATTTCATCTACACATTTAGAGTATTAATGTGTGTGGTTTGTGCACGACTGTGCACAGTCACTGGTGTCTCTGCGGGCCATCGTTAGCCATACCAGCAGTGTCGGGTTCTGAGGACTCGTCGCTTCCTCTCAGTCCAGCTCTGTACTTCTTCTGTCTGCAACGAATTCTCTGCATTCTGAAAACATTTAAGGAGACAAAAAAGGTCATTTTTACTTTGTATTTGAAACAACAATTGTTACACAGTAATTCAGCACTAGTTTGATGTTACTCGTCAGTTCATTTCCACCAAATTTAAGCCATAGAATTAGACGTATATTAAGAAACACTCAACATTATCTTTTTACTACATTATTCACTTTGTTCTTGTGACCTACACATTTGAATATGTAACTATTTTTTAAAATGTAACAACTCTTACACATAACAAAGTTGATGCTAATGAAGCTAATAGATGACTCCTGAAATATAACAAACTATAAGTTAAGCTCAATAAAATGATATACCATTTTGTAAAGTGAATTTGATTGTTTTTCAGCATTGAGGCTATATTTTGCGGGCCTTAGCTAAACCAGCCAGTGGTGATAAGTGGTTCCTCTCCACATTGAGGTCACAGCCTGTGGCCACGGCTGGGGTGACCTTTTTCAGATTTACAGTTGCTGGTCTTCATCATAGCTGGTCCACTCTTGGGTACTAATTCTAATGGTCCAGGTTTCTATTTCAGCCCAAACACAATAAGTTGCTGCACAATTGCAATGCAAAGTTGTCTTTGTTACTTTGAACACTTACGATCTTTTGAGCTGAGACAGAGATTTCTCCTCAGCTTGTTGGTAGATATTCGTGTTCTTCACAATACTGGCTTTGAAGAGTTCAAACCCCCTGGATCAGGAAACAGAGCTTTTATTAGACTCGACACACGCAACAAGAAACTACACAATTATTACAGACAGAATGATGCTGAAACCAGGAAAGATACGAGAGGTTGAAGTTTCTGCTATCTTTCTATGTCAAGAAAATAACATATAAAATTGGAAAAGTGAATTTGGTGCTCGCTGCCAATATATACCTGCTTGTTTATGTGTGTGTTTATTGGAAAAGCATTTCGAGTTGATATATGTGCTTTATCATATGACATTCTGCTTTAATTAAAATTAAATATATCAAACGATATAAAACATCCACTCTTGCTGTCTCTAAACATCAAATTTTTTAATGTCACTAGCTCTTGTTAAAATTATTGCAACTACATAAAGTGTAATGTACAAATAATAAGTAAGTATCGCATATATATTAAAAAACTAATATATTCCGGATAATAAATATAACTGTATGTAGTAGAGATGGTGGTTGGTTGAACCCTTGGAGGAAAACCACACAGCTCTGGTACCCAGTCACTAAAGATCAAAGCTGGGAAATATAACGGATCCCATAAAAATGAACAATTCATTCGTTGTCTTATGGCAGATTAAACACACAAGTAATCCATGTTTTACCTGGAGGCTTGTTTAGCAGAAGCCTGTAGCTCAGCGACAACATGTAGGAAGTAGAAACTGAGAAAGACCCTCCTCTGAAGCAAGAGGAAGAAGAAGCAGATACTGTCCCAGAGAATCCCGGCCTCTCCCACTGGGAGACTGCAGTTCTTGTCATTCGCTGCTTTTGCTGTCAGATTAAAGACACACACACACACAAATTTCAACACACATTTTATGGGCTACAACAGTCATCTTTTAGTTGAATGGAAACTCTTTGCTGGGGCAGGCTGGTCTTGGAATGCGTTCATCTCTTTCACAGAACAGAAATTAAAGACGCAACGTTTTGTCAGTTGGTCCAACGCAGATTGTATGGGACATGTTCCAACACCCCACAGATGCTGGGGCACCATGGACCCAACTGGGACACTCTGGACCCAACTGGGGCACCGTGGACCCAACCGGGACACCGTGGACCCAACTGGGGCACTGTGGACCCAACTGGGGCACCGTGGACCCAACTGGGGCACTGTAGACCCAACTGGGACACCGTGGACCCAACTGAGACCACAGAGTGAGCCTCCGAAGGTGCTTTCACATCCAAACAATATAACTGAACAGATGTATGTGCTGCTGACCAACTGGCTGCAGCACAGATACCCCTCACAGATACCCCTCACAGATACCCCTTCAAACCCTTTCATCAGTCCACAGTATCTTATTCCAAAATGATATTGGCTTGTCCAAATGTTCTTGCGCATCCCTCAGGCGACTCAGTTTGTGGCGACTGTAAAGAAAAGGCTCCTTCTGCATCACTCTTCTGTGCAGCCCTTCCTTGTGCAAATTGTGCTGCATTGTTGACCGATGCACAGCGACACCGTCTGCAGCAAGATATCCTTGCAAGTCTTTGGAGGTGGTCTGTGGGTTGTTCTTAACCATTCTGACCATGTGAAATCTTTTGGACATCTTTTTGGAACCTTCCCCTAAACCATAATGCTGGATAATCTTGGTTTTGAGCTCATCAGAAAGTTGTTTTGAGGCTCCCATGTTGCAGCTCTTCAGAGCAGAGTCAAACAGAATGAGAACTGGCTTTTGGCCACCTTAAATACCTTTTGTCATCAAGTTCAAGGCTTAACGAGCTCACCAAACCTACTTTGTGTGTCCAATTATCTTGTGATGATTAGTTCCAGGCCATCAAAGCAACAAAATGACAAGGGTGCCCACATTTTTGCACAGCCTATTTTTTACATTTGATTTAATTTCATACTATGAATACTTAATCTGTGTTTGGAAATCAAGCTAACACTTGGCTCTTATGGGCAAATGAAGGACATGCCACCAAGATGATGTTGTGTGAAGTCAGAGTCCATTATTACACAACCTCAGAGGGGGTGCCCAAACTTTCTCATACCACTGTATCTCTAGCCGCCATGATCCAGAAGGGAAGCCTCCGCCTGCCCCTGGCTGGATTAGCAAACCAAACAACTAGTCACATAGACCCACACCTTGGGTTTGGTCTACATAAATATATACTCACAAGGCAAAAAATGAAACCTCCTCTGAAACAAAGGGAGAAGTTTAAACGGCAAGGACGTTTCGGCTGTGGCCATAACTTGAGGCAATATATCCCATTTAGATAAAGTATAACCTTAAATCTATCTGGAGTGAACTGGGTACAAGTGGGATACATGGACAAAGCACGAAGGTTGCTCACTGGCTTAGCAGAAATCAAAGTGAGAAGTCTTCTATGAAAGAAACCTCAAAGGAAACAAAGCCCCAAAATCACATGTGGGAACACAGGGTTTAGTTCCAGGTCACAGCCTGTGGACTCCTTCCAGGAAGCACACGGTAAGATGTTTAGTGCCTGGCTTCACGCCACTGAAACTGTCACGGCAGCAGATATGGCTGCCAAAAAGACTTTAATGGTAAAAAAGGGAGAGCCCTGTCCAGCAGCTACTAAAGGAATGTTAACACATCCAAAATCATTCCCACTGAGGCGCGAGAATATTTCTGTCCTCATCCCACTCTTCAAATGCTTAAAAGACCCTAATAAATGATGTCCTTGTACTCTGACCCACAGCTAAGTTGGGCCTCTTAACAGGTTACAGGGAACTACCCAAAGAAGAGGAACAAAAATGGGTATGGATCTAAACATATATTGTGGGTCAGCAAAGCACTTACGGTCATAGTATCCATTGACTGTGCAAACCAGGCTGAAGAGCTGAATCACCCAACAGAAGCCATTCTGCATCGCAGAAACAAACACGCACGCCAGAATCTGGAACAACAGCGGCGAATGCATCGTTACCTCCCCATTATCACAGCATCATCATTAACAAGTGCATATTAACGGGTGTCAGAATTTCAGCAGGGAAAAATGTTGCACAGAAATGTAAACCAGGGCATAGAAGAGTGTATGTGTTATAGTGCTTTGACATTATTGGCTGTTTAGGGTCCAAACCAATCAAAGCTAAGCCTGTTGGACTGTAAAGGCTGGAAGTAGAACTGATTTGGGAAACCTCTGTTGTCTTTATATCATACTTACTGATAACATATTTTTGGATATAATGACTGCCACATTATAGATGATGAGACAGTCCCACAGGTTGAGGCGGGTCCTGCAGGGCTTGACCAAGAAATGAGTCCCGAACAGAAGGAAAAAAAAACAGGCCAGGAGGTATCCAAGCCCAAACACCGAGATTCTGGTTGCTCCAGTAATGAAGACCACTGACAGCACAAACCAGAACAAGTGTCGAAACACCAGAACTTTAGCCATGTCCAGGTAACTCCTGCAGAAGATCAAGGGAAGAGACACATAGTCAGGCCATTTCATAGCTTCATAGCAGCTATTACATGTGTAAAAACCTTCTTATACTACTAATGCTACTTCCAAAATACCTGCAGTTGATGAAATTTGCTGCCGGATTACAGAGTCGACCGTCCACGTCTTCTGGGTCATCTACGTTCTCTCCTGCCAGAACCGTCCACTCCCTTGTGCGCTCACACTCAAACACCTTCCACTGCTGGGACGCACACATCAGCAACACAAAATCCGCTGTTGACACAGGAATGAGAATGATAAAACGAGATGATCTCTACCACCACCGAGGCACCTGGCAAACTATAAAACTCGTGATCAAAACAATCCTGTCAGACCTCCAGGGCCAGACCCAGGTTACTGGCCCAGGAGGCGTTCAGAAGGCAGCGTCAACATGGTTTTGCCTTCGTACCCACCAGCCTTTGGGACTTTCATCTGCCCGTCCTCTCGCTAAGATTCCAATATTCATTTCTTTAGACATTATTACATAACAAGACAGGTAAGGCCAATAGGGCAAAAGCATCTCCGTGATGAGATCCAAGCACATATTCAGGGTTGGCATGACAACTGTGAGACCTTCTTCAAACATACCGATGAGGTTTCTGGAGTTAGGTACTGTGTAAAAGTCGGGCAGATAGATCCATTTTATAAGAGCTGAGTTGATCAGGACTGGAGTCTTCCATCTCCAGGGGTACTCTACAGACAGACAAAGACAGATACAACAAACTCAGTACACTCCTGGGCTGAGGTGTCCATCTTAATGCCAGTGTCTAAAAATGTCTGTATTTGTGAGTGACTAAATTACTTAACAGTCAAATTCATCTAGAACCTGGTGGATATTGTTAGAGATGATCTTGATGGTACTCACCTATGCACAGAGCGGGCGGTATGCCTAAACACAGCAGATACTGGTAGATCATGAAGACAGACAGGAAGACACAATAGCTGGGCCAGACCCTGGCAATAGCTGCCCGCCGGCGCTTCGACAAGATGACCACCAGCCAACAGCCATGGATTATCATTAAGAAGTTCATCCTCTGGCCAATCACATTCACCATCATCAGGAAACAAATCTGCGGATAAAGAGTCGGTGTTGGGGTTCCTCATCTGACTGGACCTACATTTAGTGCTCCAGACCATCATCATGGTGGTTGGTGTCATCATCATATACCTCTAATCCAAACTTGTAAAAGGTGTAGTTAAGCAGGTACTTGAGGCAGGGGATGAGGCCCTGGTCCAGAGTGTCCCTTGTGGCGGTGGCAAACAGAGTTGGGATGGTAGGAGGAGACTTTTGGAGCTGGCGGTAGTGGTGAGCTTGGTGACGGTAGACTGTAGCCTCGAACACCAGCATCATCAGCAATAACAGGTGACTCTGTTGGAAAGCAAGAGGTTCTGTTTCCATCATAAACCAATAAAAGATCAGATACATGATCCTGAAGGTGCACCCCTGGAGCACCCCCTCCAGCTATGGAGAGAATCAAAATGAATTTGACCACTGACATCAAACACAACTGGCACATTAAATATTGGAGGAATTTTCATTTTAATTGCTTTAATTTTAATTCCAATAGATCATAGAGGAAATTCTGATCCTCAGAGCTCCGCCAGAGCAGGAGCAGCCCTCTCCCATCAAAAAGCTCTTGAAGACACAGGTCTTCTGAGAACTCCTGCTCTCCTCTCTCCTGATCCCTCTTCTCTCCCTCTCTGCAGCTCTGCTCTGGTAGTTGGTAGTTTAGGACTGTAAGCTAGCAGTAATGGCTTGATTGTGTCTCTCCTAAGTAACTTTAGACGACAGCGTCGGATAAATGACTGCAATGTAAAAGGTAAACGATCGAGAGGCGTCAGATCTGAAAGTGTAGACAGCCGCCTCAAAAACATAATTTCATACTAAATGAAAATGTTGTCTGAGCAAAAGGAAGAGCAGATGAAATGAGTCCTTCTCTTTTGTTCACTTTAATACGCGCTATATCCACCCTTTGTTCTCGTGTTTTGGTTGGATGGATGGATAAATGGTGGATGGATGGATGGTGGACGGATGGTGGACAGAGGGTGTCACACTCTGTTCCAGCCCATGGACTCAGTTCTTTTCCACTGCCCTGCTCACACCAGACCCTCTGATCACCACACCTGCTCTCAGTCACTGATCACACACCTGCCCTCACTCATCAATCAGTTCACCTACCAGTATATATTCTCCAGCCTCACACTCACTCGGTGCCAGATTGTTCTCTGCAATGCAAGACCTTCCAGCGTTTACCTGCCTGTCTTCCCGGAATCGACCCTGCCTGTTCTGCCTGACCCCCGGTAAATGAACCCTGTCTTCTGTTTTGACCACGAGCTCAGCCAGTCTCCCTCTGGATTGTTTGCCTGATTCTGCCTGCCTCGACCAAGTCCACTGCCCCGCTCTCGAACTGTCCGTTGTTTGCCAGATTGCAGTTAATAAACCTGTTAACTGATCATCAGTTCTTTGCCTGTTGTGTACTGCACTTGGGTCCATACCATACCCGTCACAGATGGAGGACAGGCAGGGACAGACGGCTCTTGGACAGGGTCGTGGGTGCACTTACCTGGCTGTATCCCAGGATGGTGGCGTCCTTCCTGATACCGAACCATCTCGCAGGGTCCACCGGCTCTTTATATAGAGAAGAGTCTAATATCTCCTCTGGTGAAAGGTTCGTTTCATTTGATAAAGGCTATGAGAAGGAGAGAACAAACTTTAACATCAAAGCCATCAAAGCAGCCGTTATAAAGTCCGTTAAACAATATCACTTTTATCACAACTGTTCGGTATTCATGTCCTCCTGCATTCCGGTCAACTTTGATGTGTTGGGTTTAAAGGAAATGCTTCTAAAAACTGGACAGTTCATCTGCTCCAGACATGTAAAGCGTGCACAGTTTAGCGTGTGTGTGCACGTGTCTGACTTACCTTGGTGCAGTTACTGGAGTACTCTACGGGGTTGACAACACTGAGCTGGTACAGCATTTTACACACGATGATGACACAGACCCAGACTGTGGACAGACAGGAAGTCATGGGCCTGAAGGCGCTGTAGGGCGTCGCCAGGGTCCACAAGACCACCAGGACCAGGTTCATCAATGATGGCTGCAAACAGTGCAGACATTGGTCATAAAGGTCAGAGTTAGAGATTCTTCTTGACTGCATCTGAGCACAGTAAGGATCCGTCAGAAGGCCGATGTAGACGTGGAAGAAGCTAAACACCCCTTGAGGTTCTGGCCTGGAAATCTCAGTAAAAGATGGACATCACATATCAAAAAATGAGCCAGGCAAGAACCAAAGGCTGTCAAGAGTGGGCTACTGTACCTCTTCAAGGGCCACCCACACAGCGAACAGGGCCACCATCTTTGCAATGTGGAGCTCCAGAAGCCTCCAGACAAACTCTTGAACTTTAGTGAGAGTGTCAGAGAACCGTCTGGACAGAACCAGTAACCTGTCCATTACCAGACCCCACTTACTGGGCGTGAGCTCCACTAAAGGACAGGGAAGACAGAAACACAGCTGCTGATTTAGAAGTGTAAAAAAGAGAAGTGACCTTGGATTTACCTTCATCATCAGAATCCTCATTGCTAACAACCAGTTCCTCCTCTTCATCATCGGAGTGAGGAAGCTCCGTCCTTAAAAACTTCTTCTCCTTCCTGATGGAAGTTAGATACACGAGTAAATACATAATGAACAATCCATCATTTGCTAAAAGTGAGAGCGGCTGTCAACGTCGGCATTCCAAACTCTTTGTAGGGATTCGTAACCTGTAGGAAAGGATGGAGATACAGACAATAACTCCGTTGGGCCTGTTGGGGAATCAGCAGGTGGTCCACAACTTCTCATCCATTCACTTTTCAGTAATAACAGAATGGAGTGCTGCCTAATTTTAGAGGTAAAGACTCCATCCAGGAGCTGGGTCACTCCGGGAAGGATGCACCTGTACCTTGGTAACGGCGTAACGTCCTCTAGGTCGGTGATTCGCATGAAGGGTTTGTGGAAGTAGTGCAGCTGCAGAATACAGGCCAGCAGGAAGAAGCCCGGAATCAGAATGCTGGTGAAGAGTTCCGATAGAGCAAACGTCTCCAAACCAATAGCTTCTAACCTGCAAGCAGGTGGGAGAGAACACCACCAATGACAGTGGGCACCACCAACATCGTGATAGTAGCTACTGGATCAGCACTCGGTCTGATGAGAGTCCTGTTTGATCCTCGACAAACTTACTGTTGTTCCGTGAAACCAGTAAAGTTTCTCCAGTATCCAGGGAAGTCTTCAAACTGGTACGTGTAGATGGAGATGAGCACCAGCATGGTGTAGGCCACGACAAGCCACCAGAAAAGCTTCAACAGACGCCTCCATAGAGAGTAACAGACCTAAGATTAGAATGTCAGCAACCATTAGCACCTCACTTTAAAGTTTGAGCTTCATTTGAACAATAATTATTTCACAGTTTGTGTATTCGAGGTCGTCTGAAATCTCGTTCCTTCCCTAGAAAAAGGTTAAAACCCCCAAAGACTTTAGCTATGGTCTGTCGTCTTTCATTTCTGTTGCCCAGTTTCCAAAGTTGTGTCTTGATAAGAGAATTATTGAGACGAGCATGAAGGGACGCCACATGCAAATATTCCTTTGGTACAGGTGTCCTCCACCCACCAGTCCTACCTGATACAGACAGAGGCAGATCAAGAACATCAGCATGTAGACAATCTTGTATCCAACAAGTTTCCCAGCAAACGACACCATGATGAACATTCCTCCACACACAAAGATCCAATATTTGGCATAGCAGCTCATCACCAGGGCTCCCACAACCTTCAGCACCGGTTCCTTCTCACCTTTCGCCTCTGAAGACATGAAGACAGCAGTAGTGTTATTGTGTTACTAGGGTAAATTAATAAACGTGCTTTTATGAGGAAGTTCTTCCAACTTCTGGTGACTCTTTTCCTCTGAGGATACAAAGTGTTTGAGATTTGGTGGAATCTTTGATGTACAGCTGACCTGTCCGGACATCTTCTAGAGGTGTGACCACTTTTCTCTTCTTGCTGAAGTTCTCCTTCACTGACTGACGTACAAGCAGCCAGAATGTCAGAGTGAAGAGAACCTGTAGACAAAGACGGACATTTGAAGAAACCCTTAAACTGATGCACTTCATGAAGAGCAGAAAGAACCATCCCTGAGTGAAGACAGGAAGTGGCATCGATTCCAGGATGTTTGAGGATTTCTCCATAATCATGGGCCATTCTTCATTTAGAGAGTTCTTTAAACCTCTGAAAGTCCATTAGCTGAGGTATTACCTGAGGTATTAGCTGAAGTATTAGCTGAAGTATTAGCTGAGGTATTAGCTGAAGTATTAGCTTGGTCTGAGGTTGGAGCTTCATTTTAAAGCTGAATGTTTGGACAGACTGTAATTGACAAACACATGAGGTCAAGACTCCTAAAAATCTCCACCACAGAAAACGGTGTCCAAGCCATCAGCAACGCTACAGCAGGACGAGTGAAGAGTGGTTATAACCTGATATAGCGAGGTTAACAGTCATGTGTTGAGAGGTGAGAGATGAGGAACTCAGGAATTCACCTGAGCCCCACCCTGTGGTGGCCCTGCTGCGTACAACTTTAGCTTTCTTCACATCTCAATCCAACATTGATGAAAGAGACAAAGACACATTTTCTGGAACTTTAATCATGTGAGACAAAGACGTCTTTGAGATGTCCACCATGTGTCACAATGCTAAAAAAGGGTTACTTAAAGAAACATGTGGAATATAAAAGTACTCTTTATCCCGTCTTACCATAGCTCCCAGCCTGAGACAGGGGTACTTGGCTCTATCTAGTCCCAGCTGGTTGAGTCTCATGGTTCCTAGTGTGGTGGGTAATTCAGGCTGGAGCTCAATAGCCCAGATGTACTGCAGACAGCAAAGAGCCAGACCATAAAGCAGGATGAACGGGGAACACAAGGTGGCGGCTTGACGCCTGCGAGAGAACACAATGAGAGATATTAAAACTGTCAATAACCATCAGCAGCATCATCCTCAACAATCCAGGGGGGCTCAAACAAGCTATCTGGGCTGCCTGTTGGAAAGTCGAGGGGCCCCGGCTCCAAAGAGCCGTCACCTTTAACCTCTGACCTCCACTTTGGAACACCCGGAGGGGCGGTATTAAAGACGACCACGTAGTTTAAAGGAGGATGTCGTCAGATGTCATAAACCAGAGGCAAATTCTACTTAAGCAAAGATGCTTAAGTAGAATTTTGAGAACAACTCAATTAAGCTGCGATAACGACCTCCCCTCCAGCAGCTCCAGCAGATCGCTGCCTCCTCTGTGACCTCCTCTGTCGAGGAAAAGGTTTATACTGCTGCTGTGGACCTGCAGGAGGTTGACCAGTGTGGGACAAGCGAATAATAAAAAATAAAATGTAAATATTCCCGAGTGTGAGCTGATCATATAAACGATCAATACAGTTCAAATACTTTGATCCGCTCCGACAGCAACAGCAGCTCCAGGCTGCAGAGAGCTGAGGATGGTCAATGTGGGAGAACCTTGGAGGAGTTTTCCGGTCTAACAGAGGCCCCTTCAACAAGGTGATCAAATAATCCTAAAATCCAGATGGATCTAAGTCTTTTTATTCGGTAATAAAGCGGTAATGAAACAACAGATGCCAACAAGGCTAACGTAATAAGATTAGAGAACCTGAGCTAGCGTTAGTGACCTTCACCTTGGTGCACCATGAGCAATATTAGCAGGAGTACCTTGTGCGCAGGATCCAGATGAGACAAGCCCACAGTAGTAGCACAAAAGTCAGCCAGCTGTGGTACATGATGCTCCACACCTTCACAACAGGGAAGCACAGACCTTTTAGTGTCAGTAGGGCTCCAGTGGTCTGTGATGCTGGTCCTTACCATCATGGCGATGAGAGCAGAGATGTAGCTCTGCTGCATGATCACCCTCCCCAGCAGACTGAAGGGGCTCTCCCTGGGTGGGTGACAGGAGCCTCCTGTCAAGAACAACGACACCATGACGAGACTGTCCCACTCACTGAGCGACTCTCTCCAAAACTTCTGTGTGTGGTGTCGAGAACGACGAGTGAGGAGCAGAACAATAACAACTAGATGTTCCTCTATAATCCAGTAAAGCACTAAAGTCCCAGTGATGACCTGGCCTGAGCGGAGACACCTGCTGACGTCACAGTGAATGTTGAGAGAGGAACCCTGGTCTACATGTCAGCAACTCAAAAAGGTTCTCTAGGACCAGTGTTGAGGGGCCCACATCCATCCACAACCACAAGCAGAGCTGTGGTTCTGCTAGAACTTGGTGTGCTGTCTCACCACATTTAAGTTCCTGCACCGACATTTGGGGCAATAATTAGAAATCTGCTGTTGGAGAGAAGATCTAAGAGGTCAAACTTGCTTCAACACCGTCACCGTGTGTCGGGTGAGACGCTTTGATGCAGAGGAACCGACACGAATGCTGCTGGACCTTCTGCAGAAGCACAATAAAACCTCAAGAGAACTTCTGCAGCCTTTTAAAGACCTTTTTAAATTGGGGGATGAAGCTCCCAAACTGCTGGCAAGGGACTTAAAATGCGACACAATGACGTGAATCACACATTTCTCCAGTTGAAGTATCGTGCAGCTGTCAAGCACATGACCCAGAAGCTATAAAACGCCTCTTAAATGCACATCCAACTTTATCAGAAACAGACCAGAGCTCCTTCTGAAGGGAATCATCCATAGGAAGAACCATCAGTTCCCCAACCAGATGGGGTGTGTAACCATTTTTATGCTTTAAGTTTGCCAACATTTTAACGCCATTTCTACAAGGAGCAGAAGGTCGACACGTTAACGCTGACACGATGAGGCCACGTAAGAGGTGAAGGGGTCATGGGCTGGGGGGTGGACCTGTGTGTTGCACCTGTGTCAGGATGCAGAGTAAACAGCTGATGGCTGCACGAGGGTGACACAGGTGTGTTATTGGTGTCGCGTTAGTTATCCGACAGTACTATTGTCCGTCCACAAGGGGGCGCTCGGTGGACAGTTGTGGCGAAGGAGGCAGGAAGCCCAGAAGCTGCTATTAGCACGACTGTGGGTGAGGAGCGGAAGGAAAAGCTGCCTCTGGAGTTAAAGAATCCCTTCCATCTTTCTCTCAATTAAAAAATAAACTGTTTCTTGAACTACCTCCCGGAACGCCAACAAACATGGATCTGCCCCTTTAAAAGGCCTTCAAGCTGATTTTGAGGCACTTTGAAGATAAAATAAAGGAACCTGTTGCTCGTCAGAGGAAAGACTTTGGCTGTGGAGCCACAAATATACGTTAACAGCTGTAAACTGAAGGGTCAGCTCCTCTCATGTGGTCCAGTCACAGCAAACCAGTCAGATTTTATCAGCATTATGACTTGAAATCACCTTTTAAGGCAAAAAGGTTTATATTCAACATTTGTCAGGTCTTCTAACACTTTTGGCTGCTTCTTTGTTTAGTCTTAAAACGAAAAGATTTGACGTTGTGAGATGTGACGTTGGCCTCGGCTCATCATTGGAAATAAAAATAAATGTTCTTAAGTGACTCACCTGTATAAATAAAGGTTTTTTATTATTATTATTATTACTATAACAGTGGGAGAGCAAAGAAATAGCTCAGTGTTTGATGTGGTAAATCTGGGATGGTAACGTTTAAATAGAACTGTCAAACAATAGAGTAAAATAACGATGCAACGGTATTAAGTTAGGAAATAACTCATATAACAATGATAATAGCTGCTGGAGCAACACGTTTATTTGTGTAATAACACTAGTTTTACCCAGCTCTGGCTGCAGGAGTCCCTCTGGAGGCTTTTCCTCGATGCTGCTGCATGTCTCTGTTCCCACGGACAAAAGGACGCACTGGGACAAAAGGACATACACACAAATCCATGAGTCATCTATTTTTTTACAGTGTTGTCCAATACTCTCATTTTTGAAATGTTATGTTGACCATCAGACATGACATCACCAAATTATCTGAATGTAAACGTTGTTATCAATATAAAAAATTCCCCTTCAAACGCAGAGGCCAGCTCTGGGGCGGCGGCTCGCTAAATGTCGCAAAAAATGTAGCTGAAATCAGAGGGATGTTCTTATTTGTTCCGACGCATCCAACAGCTGCTTAGCGCTGTTCTACACTGTCATCACGCGTGTTTGATTCACCCGACCAACCAATCATGCCTTCAAACCACCCTTCCCTCCGAAACCGACAGATAATTACATCCAGGGTCGCGTCCCAGCAAACACCACAGATCAGGGCAAGTTTCCCATCCAGCTCATGTTGTTCATCAACACACAACATGTCTGAGGCTGGAAGGAAACACACAATTCTCCACATGAAGGCCCGAGCTGAACCCAGCCAGTTTGTGCTAACCACCAACTCTAAATGAAGCGCTAGCAGCGCTCAGATCGCTCAGAAGTCCTCAGTTGTGTTGACTGAACAGCAGGAATTGGTTTTAGCCCTTAAAACAAGCATTTCCAACTTAAAGCAAACATCATAAACCAGTGACACTGTCGCCAGTCATCAGGCCCCGGGGATTAGAAAGGAATGGATTACCGACCCGTGGGAATGATTCTGAGGGTTTTTCCTGTTGGTATTTACTCTCTGCTCCGTTTTAACCTTTCATTTGTGGAACTGAGTTGTTTTCAACAACGTTCATGTTGGAGTTTAACTCCATGGGTGTGTCCTGACAGGGCGATCGGGCCAAAACCATGAAGGCAGTGCACGTTTCATTGGCACTGAGCTGCTTGGAGAGAACGGGAGAGTTCTTAAGGCCTGGTTACGCAGCCTTCAGGTTAGGCACCTTTCCTGCGTTTAGAGCCCAACGAGCGAAGGGGAGCAACAGTCACCACTTATGTTACAGCCAGTTTAATTACTGCCTTATTTAGGCGTCCCACATTTGCCTGAACATTGATACTGGTCCTTCCTGTGGTGGATCGTTTTGGTAAGATGACCCACTTTGTGCCTTTGCCCAAGCTACCTTTGGTTTAAGAGGCTGCTCGGCTGGTGTTGCACCACATCTTCCACCTCCAGGGCTTCCCTGTTGATGGAGCCTCCGATCAGGGACCCCAGTTTGTATCTGGAGGGACTTCTGCAGCCAGCTTGTGGCCACAGTCCTTTGGTTTCCACCCGCGGCCCAATGTTCAGACTGAATCTAGGAACCAGGAGATGGAAAAACATCTATCTGGTTTGGGTCTGTTTTGCCAGAACTCATCTTCCTGGTCACAGCAGATGCTGTGGGTACGCCTACGACAGGTTAACCGTCCAAGTGCATCCAAGTTTCCAGGGTAAAACTTCCACGTGTTCAGGCTAGAACCGGTACATAAAAAAACCCTTTGGTCCAGGCTGCTCCACCTCCTTGCCTCAGAGAGGATGGTCCAGCTTGCTTGGTGAGACATCTGCTACATTTGTGCCATCAGGGAAGGGGTCCAGAGTATCTGGTGGACTGGGAGGGGAATGAGCTTGAGGAGAAGTCCTGGGTCCCTGGCTCGTCACATCCTTGATGCTGCCCTCAAAGCTGAGTTTAAATGAGGACATCTGGCCCAGCCTTCAGAGGTGCCTGCTCTTCAGAGAGCCTGAACCCTTCTGGAAGGGAGGACTCCATGGGAGAGAGGCCTGAGGGTGACGGTCCCCCCCCAGTTGAGGTGATGCTCCTTCATTCCCAGAACCGAGTTATTTTGTGATTTCAACTCCACTGTTGCGTCCACCCATGACAGTTTTACAGTCGAACATTCGTTATCGAACGCACATTAGATCGTGACAGAAATGAGTGAGTCCCAATGAACAGATGAGAATTCACCTCTGAGTCGTCCGTCGTCCTTTTTGTGTGTTTGTTCCATGTCTTTAACTCCAGCATGTCCTCCGTTGATGCTCCTGTTTCCTCCTGCGTTTGCTCCTTCAGAAACACAAATACAGCATCAGTTCAGAAACACTTCATTCAGTTAAATATTCAGTTTAGTGAACTCTAAATAAAAGTCCTTTACAGAGGCATAACGTATTGATGTAAGCTAAAGAGCCTCATAAGGTTCACCTGGTTTGCTTTTCCATAGCTTTCCGTCTTGAGGACAGCTGCTAAGGTTATGTAGAGCAGGAAGAGGATCCCCGGACTGACATAAACTGGCCACTCATAACTGACATTGAGTGTCATGTCATAGGGTGAGGAGCAGTTTCCAGGTTGGATGATATCCTTCAGGCCAAAAAGTCTAGATGGAAAAAAGTTTAAAACAAGTGAAAAAAGTGAGATTCTAATAATATATTGAGTCATATCGTAATCAGAGTAGGAGGTGACGTGTAAAATGTTTTATAGCTCGTTTGTAGATCTACTTCAGACGTTTCACAAGACTGATGTCTTCATTTGGAGGTAGATAAAGAGGTTGAGGAAGGAGACGTACCTAGCCCACAGAGAGGGGGGCGGGAACAGTGCCTGGGCCAACACACTCTGGTACAAGTACAAACAAACCATGTGGCCAGATGTGAAGAAACTCAACATCACACACAGGGCGTTGAATCCCAGATGGCTGATGGGAAGGTGGAAGGCCCACCACGTGCACAAACATATAAACAGCAAGAAATAGATGGCTGTAAAGGCTGAAGGCATGGTGATACCTGTGAAGGAGGAGGAGACACATCATTTATGTAATCGGATGCTTTTAAAGCGGCGAGATTACAGGAGATATTTCTCTCTTTTTACTTTTCTTCTTATCACATGTGTTAAAAGGAGTGATTACACCAGAGACGCTTACCGCACTGCCAACCAAACCCAGTTGCTTGTGTACCCTTCGATAACTCATTTATCAATTACCATTCTTATCTTGGGCTCATTACTTTAAAGGGACATATACAGCTGATAAGATAATGATACACAGATCTTACCAGCCAAAGCCAACAAGCTGATGGCCAAGATTCTCCTGAGGTCCCACAGAACCTTCCAGGCCGTGGCCTTGAACTGCTCGGCCAGTTGCTTGGCTCTTGTTACTGTGGAAACCTCTTCTTCAGAATCCCAGTGTAAAGTCCTCTCTTCATCTTTATCACTGGCTGTGTCCTCCTCTTCTTCGAGATGATCATCATCATTTACATCATCTTCATCCTCTGTGAGTGTGCAGTCTGAATTATCTTCTAACTAGGTAGAAGAGGACACTGATGGTTAGTTTGGTCAGGAAGAGCCACTGTCACAATGGTTGTGAATTAATATGACTTGGTGACAGCGAGTTGGACAGTTTCGAGGAGCCCTCGGCTGTGAAATTCTGCAAGACGCCATTTCAAAGCATACGTGCATGAGCGCGGAGGAAGTGACTCACCGATGTGATGTTGGCAGCAGAAACTGTTTCTCTATTCTTGACCAGTCTGTTACAGACAATGATTGTTACCAAGGAAATGGCAAAAACTCCCAGGTCAGGACACACCAGGCGCAACACAATCAAATATTCATCCAGGGGAAGCCTACAAGTTACAAAAATACAGGAGGGTTAAACACATTCTGTTATAAACTGTAGGAAAACATTATGACTGTATTATTTTATAATATCAAAGGCTGTTGTATGTGACAGTGATTTATGATTTGACATTATAGACAGTTTTAGATCAACAGAATGATGGTGTGTCTCAAACAACGGTGACGCACCTGGATAATCCTATATGTCTGGAGATGACATCCCATTGTGAACAATTATGGCCTAGGGCAAGGCTGAGGGGAGGATATGTGTACAGTACCGTCTGGAAACATATATGTGCCAGGACAAACACCAGACTGGTAAAAAATACGGCTCGAATAAAGTTTCCTGTGTGACCTGCAAGATAAAAAGATGAGAGGAATAAAGACATAAACCAGAGGAAAAAATTCCAACGTCAAATGTAACTTTTGACTAAAATGTTGATCTGTAGCGTTCGGAACAGGCTGGAACACATTTTCACGACTTGGCATTTAATGGGTGGAAACACATCAATAGATGTCTATTTTCCCAAGTCTTTGGACAAACAAACTCTGAATGTGGACTCAAATGAGACGATTGAGACTCCTGGGACTGGCTTCAGCACAGCAGTTACTAGTAGTAGCAAAAGTAGCAAACACGAAAAAGCCCGGGTCTCTTAATCACCCCCTGAGTGGACTCTACTTAATGTGCGATATTGTCCCTCTTCTCCATGAGCAGTCACCGTATGGTGGAGGAGTTTTAATGGCCGAATTTTCCAAGAAGCTCTATTGTCATGGGGGAAATTGAATCTCCACTGGCAAACTGTTTCTATGTGAAGGGTTGAACAAAGGGATGTTGACCACGACTACTGGGACCCAGCCTGGAGCTACTTCCTGGTGTTCAATCTTAAACAGAGAGTTTCCAAAGTGTTGTACAGTTTAAAAAAAGACACAAAATGATTTATCTTTATCTATCATCTATCAATCCATGGTCCTACCTTTGATTGTGTGTTTATTGGGACACTGGAACCATGGGAGCAGCAGTAGGTAGACAAAGTAGATCAGAGACAGGAGGTTGTAGCGAAAAAGGCAGGCTGCAAAAAGAGAGACAAACAACAGCAGATACTTTTTAAATATTTTAGCATACATATCAAATTGCACCTTAACATCTTTGCTTACTACATGCAACACATTTCTGAACACTGTGGGCTTCATGAACTCTCACAGGAAAATAACACACTGCCAACCCTCATTATTTACAGCTTCTATCCCCTACCTGCTAATTAAAAAGCTCCTCATACTATCGATTATGTGAAAAAAAGTCAGGCGACATAACTCACAGTCTGTCTCTGTGCCTAACAGTAGGTCAATTCAGTTCATGTCAATTCAATTGACCTTTATTCAAATAGCTTTTTTACTGGAAAAACTCAGAGCCTGACCACCCCCCCAAACAAGCAACAGGCAGGAAAAAACTCCCTTTTACTGTAAGGGGAAGAACCCTTGAGCAGGACCAGGATCATGTGAGGGATGCTCCTGCTGTAAAGTAGGAAGAGGAAGGGAGATAGGGGAGGGAAGGAGAGGAGAGGAGAGGAGAGGAGAGGAGAGGAGAGGAGAGGAGAGGAGAGGAGAGGAGAGGAGAGGAGAGGAGAGGAGAGGAGGTCATAAACCAACAGCGTAACAGAAACCCATCAGGTGATCATGTTTCTGTACCCCTCGGCTTATAGCAGCATAACTAAGATGGTAGCCAAAAAAATCAGATGACCCTGTTCTAAATATATCAGTAGTTTGACGATAGTAATGACTGCAACAGCAGGGGGGGTGATAGCTAAATGCTCGGACACAAATTCTACTTTCTGAAAACCAGCATTCTGACAAGAGAGCAGCCTACTGGGATGGTATGGTACTATTTGCTCCTCCGGGTAGGATGGCGCTAGGCCTCTGAGGACCATGTAGGCTAAAAGCATTTTGAACATTTATTCTGGATTTAAAGAGCAGCCACTGAAGAGAAGTGAGCATGGGAGTAATGTAGACATGTTGCATTTAAGAGATGTCCCACAGGTCCACTAATTAAAGAGTACAAAAGTTCTACGGAATTTAGACCCGTTGGATTTTGTGGCTTTTAATGCCTCACAATCAAACACTTTTATGTTAAAATACTGAACAGATGTTTACCTTATCCCAATTACAACCAGTATAAACAATATATATGGTTAATATTTGCCCTTTACCTTTGTTAGGTCACATTTATAACTTATTATTTAAAACATAATAAAAAAAAATCAATTAAAATCAAGATATGAGTGGAAACAAATTTACAAGTGAAGCAACTTTTATTTCTTTGAACTTGAAATTTAACCCATCAAAATGAGAGGTGATATACGTTCTTCACAGAAAATGAGCCAAAGTCAGTGAGTCTCAGTTTGAAAAATTAATTAATTTTATCATTTCTCTTTTAATAAAAAGTGAAAATAGGTCCCAGAGACCCGAACACCACACAAGGGTTAAGCCTGTTTGCTCAATGAAGCAATGAATTTTGATCGGGCATTTTTATCCTGATTGTGGAACCTACAGTCGGAGGGGTTTTATTAAGACCTCAGATATGACTGTTTCTGAGAGGATTATATTGGTTTCAACATCTTTATTGCATTTGTTATTTGAACAGCCAGTTGTCAGGGAGGCTTTTCCCAGTAACGCTGCATCTTGGTACTTTAATGGCATGATCACGTCCCACTTTCATGTTCCTGTCTGGCCAGCTGAGCGCAGATCTCCTCCGCAACTGTGACTGCCTTCAAAATCTAAATTTACTCAGTTGTAATAACAATCACAACATTTACAAATGCCTTTTGAGTCCCACGTCACATTTACAGACAGTAGTGCTGCACTTCTCTACCAGTAATTGAACAGGAAATATACAAAATCAGCTATTTGGAAAGTAAAAAATTAAAAGTTATTTCAATCATATAAAAATATTCTTGATCACAGACCATTGGCTCCCCTCCATTTTACTGTGGTGTAGGGGTTTGAGTGCCCGAAATATCCTAGGATCTATGTTGTCTGGGGCCATGGGTAGGGTTTGCCCTTGGTAGGGTCTGTGATGGTAAATATGTCCTAGGTGATGGGCCAGACTAAGGGTGGTTCATGAACTCACTATGAAAAACAATAGAGGACCCCACTCAGGAGCAAGGCCTGGGGGAACCTGGTGGATAGATCTCAGGATACAGGACGCAGCCGGGCTCAGTTCAAAATGACAAAATGGGTCTGCCTTCCAGTAGGCTCACCAAATTTAGGAAGATTCATGAGGGGCGGTGCAATGTGGTTTTGGGTGGCAGTTGTGGCCGGGCGCCTCAACATCCCAATCCTCGGAGCAAAATTCTGGCTTTAAGGACATAGAATGTCATCTTGCTAGGGGATAAGCTTGTGCAGGAGTTTGAGAGATACTTGTTCAAGATGGTTGGGCTCACTTCCACACATAGGATGGGTTCTGGAACCCTGCTCCTTGAGAGGGGATAGACCCTCCACTACTCTGGAGATACCAAGGATCATCAGCAGCAGGCTGGTGTAGGCTTACTCAGAGCACCCCATCTCAGCTTCCATGTGTTGGAGTTCACTCCGGTAAACAGGAGGGCCACATTCCCTGCACCTATGGATAGGTCTCTTGTTGTTGTTTGTGCCTCCGGGCCAAACAGCAGAAGAGGGGAGCTGAGTTGTCCACTGTTCACCATCTGGCAGTGAGTTAGATTGAATGATGGGGTAGGAAGTTAGACAGACCTGAGAGACCAAAACGATTTTAAGGATCCATTTGGCATGTCTGGCCGAGCCCTTTATCAGGGAGGTTCTTAACTCCCACCTCTGAGAGAACTTCTCCCAGATTCGGAGGTGAACCATCTACTCTGTCTCCCTTGTCAAAACAGTAGTTTGGAGTTGTAGATTCAAGGTCTCTGGTGCCAGTCATGAAGTAACTGACGCCTTCAAGCCGAAGAAGGAGTCCTAGCATTCGACAGGTACCAGCAGGCCCCAACCCAGGCTGTCCTGGAGGCAAAAACTCAAGTCTGGAAGGAGTGAGGCCATGGAAAAAAAACTATTGATCAGCCACTAATGAATTTTTGAAAACTGTCCAGTCATTCAGGATGGGGAAGCAGTGCATTACCAACACTGTTTAAAGTGTGTGTGGGGAGCTGCTGACCTGAAATGAAAAATTCTTGTCATGCCCGGAAGGTTTCTGCCTGGATACTGGAGAGGAGTATTCTGAACCCTGGATTCAGGAGGAACAATGAGGTTTCTTGCTGGTCATGGAACATTGGAACAGCCCTATACTCTCCACATGGTGCCTTGCGGTTCGACATGTGCTTTGTTGATCTGAAAGAGGAATTTTTCCACATCCCTCGTGGTATCCTGTGGGGGGTGCTATGAGAACGGGGTGCGCAGTCCTCTGCCAAGGGCTGTTGAGTCACTGTATGGCCACAGTTCATATAGCCAGCAGTAAGACCTGTTTCTGGTGAATGTTAGACTCTGGCAGGGCTTGGACCTTTGGCATATACGGGGACAGTTGGCAGCCAAGTGAGAAGCAGCTGGAATGAGAGGTCATCACTGAGGATAACAGGCAGATTGGTGCAACCTCTGAGGTTATGCAGTCTGTGTACCAGATTGTTGACTGACTACAGTCCTACTCTCACCTCTGTTCAAAACCTTTGGGTAGTGACCAAAAGAACAATATTGCAGATACAAGTGGCCAAAATGAGTGGGTGGCTAGGCGTATCCTCAGCTTTTTCAGTCTCAACACGTTTACTGAGCATATTTTGTTACTAAAACATCTTTAATGTGCTTTGTAATTCTGCTAGTGCAGAATATAAGTGAATGTAACAGAGGTGAAAAGAGAGCATAAGACAGTAAAGCTACAGCCTAGACATAATTTGAAAAGGGGTAAAGTGTAACAAACAGCACCATGGGCTGCCCCACCCACCTTCTAGCACCCCTGTACCCACCGTATCAAGAGTTACAAATGTTTTGATAGGTTACAAAAACAGATTCCAGCAGATTAAGAAACTCCAGGTAGACTGGAAAGATGCTGCACTAACAGCTCTCACAGATTGTGCACACATGAGAGTGCATCTTAATGAAGCTGACCAGTGACATCAGTCTTATATGCTTACAGCTGCCAAAAGAGCATTCCAGAAAATAGCCCAGACATGTTGGGATTTAGGTACAATGAAGGTGTACTAGTTGTAGATCCTTTGTCTATTCCTACCGAGAGCACTTCACAGATCATATCCCATAAAACCAGAGGCAGCTTGTTGTGTTGCCTCGAGCTCCTCTTGTATCTGACCCACACTTTTAAATGACAGGCACCAAAGATGCTGTTTTCTGTGATTGTTATTGATTTCCTCAATTCCTGACAGCCAGTTTTAAATTAGATTGAACATAAACATGGATTTGAACCCATCTACTTTTTTACCTTACTGTTGTGGAACTTGATGCTACTCCTAAGGCTAGTACTGTGCTGCCCCCTCCTCTATTCACCACAAATCATAGCTTTAACTGAAGCATGCGAATAAGAGAGACCAAATTGATCATAACAATAGAAAAAAAACTATTCTTATTCATGCATTACTTTTGCTCATAAGTGGAAAAATAGAGCTTTAGTTACATCGACTGAAGAAGATTTGAGTAGGTCTTTATTAGAGGCTGTACAGTTACCAAAACAGCATCAGTTTGTAAATGGGTATAGAACCGAGACTCCACCTACAATGACAGATTGTTTCAATCATTCTTAATTTGGCGGTCAGCTGTTAATCAGGATGTGGATTAGATCAGTTATCCCTAGTGTAATCAACAGAGGATCGTTAGCTACAGCAGAGATGCAATAATGGGACTTGCATAGCAATTAGAAGAAACCAGTCTAGTGACTTGGAAAAGTAGATCATCAAAAGTTCACTATGGGGGCGAGAAAGGTGGGGCTGGTAAGATGTTTGGAACATAATGGTGCAAATGTAGTCCAAATAATACAGCTCCAATGGCTTAGTTACAAGAGCTCCAAAGACATTAATGAACCTCTCACATGAGACTTACATTATTGGATCCTTATTTCAAAATGTTGGAGTCACGGTTTGGCGGAAGAACAAGCAGCCGGTGTTCTGTTGCGTTTTCAACAGAAGACGACTCAATTTGATGATTGCACTTTGGGAAATCCACAGAAACCTTGTTCTACCACAGAAGCGTTTGCATGTTCTATTAATCTTGATGAATGAATTCCTATGTTGTCTTTGTGATTTTGAGATTGAACGATTTTCAAAGACATTTTCATCATTTGTCTTGAGTAGAAAACAGGGGGGGAAGGTTAGAAATGCCACACTTTCCATCTTATTCCTCATTCTTATTAGAAACCATATATCCTATGATTGATGCACTTTGTAAAGAGCTGATGGAAGGTTGCATGAGACCTGGGGAAAGACAGAAGGAGGTCATGATATATCTAAGACTATCACGAGACCCCTACAGAGGCTGGATTGTGTCCCTGTATAGGGTTAGGGTTACCCCTTTTAATATTCCACAGGTGGTTTTGTCACCTCTGTAGTAGGTTCAGGGGGTTCTGAAGTTCTACTGTATAATTCGACATATTACAACCGTTCAGCCTCGAAAGAATTGTTTTGAAACCAGGAGCTCTGGAAAAAAAGGCCACATACTGACGTGTCCTATTGAGCTTCCGTTTGAAAGAACAATTTCTTTCCACTAACACATTCTTTCAACAACATTCCCTCTGGTGGCTAAAGGAAACTAGAAATGATCTATAATACTTACTTTCTGTTAAAATAACAGCAATAAGACATCTAATGTGGCAAATTTAGATCAAAGGAATTCAATTAACCTTTTATTTGTCTGTTAGATTCCATAGAAAGTTGGAGTTTTGTGTTTCAGGATTTAGAATGCATCAAAACAATATCCAACAATGGGTACATCTGGAAGTGACCTTCTCACGGGGATTACTTTGTTCTGGCACCAGCTCAGCACCACATCAAGGAATCCTATTAGACTATTTACACACAAACACACACCCAAATAACTGGTGGGATAAAGCCAAAAGATCAGGTCAAGAAAGACAGTGTGGTCACAACGTTTGCACCTTTAGTAATGGGAGAGGAGCAAGAGGAAACCAGTACTGAGGATCGGAGGGAGGAGGAAAAGAAAAATGTGTGTGTGGGGTGTGTGTGTGTGTGTGTGTGTGTGTGTCAGGACAAGCACATTAAAGAAGAGCACAGGTCTGCAAGAGAAATTATTGCTTTGGTGATGCTGAAAGATCTGATATGTGAGCAGGGACTTCCCAGATCCATAGGTTGCCCTGGCAACATTCTTTAACTTCCTGCTCTTTCCGATGAGACGAAAGCTGACTGAAGCGGTAAATACAAATCGCTGTAGTTGGTGTTTCAACAGCAGAGCATGAAGGACAGATGGCGACTGCTGCCTCCGCGACCCAAGGAGCAGAGTAGAGGTGGAGCAGCTCTCCAGGAGGGAGACGTGTGAGCACGCGTTTTTAATGTGCTTAAACTACTAATGGAAGCAGAAAGCACGAGTGGGCTGGAGATGCCACGCAGGGATCCAGCTGCAGTCTGGAGCTCCACGTGTTACTGTTTTCTGACCCACACAGAAGAGTTCCTAATCTCTTGAGGTGTGGTGCTTCCGTGCTCCTCCCCACCACACAATGTAGACACTCCTGTCACGTGCTGGACTCAGACTTCTGAACGAATGCAACCAGCACAACTGAGTTGGAAACAGTCCTTAAGGAACAAGCAACAGTTTTTAGTGAATAAATAAAAACACAACTGCTGTGTGGGCCAGTATGAACTGTGATGACACATGCTGCAGTCTTTCACTTCCTTTGACTCAGGAGAAATTAACAATGCAAGTTGAAGCAGAGACATCCTGTTTGAGACGTTCACACAAGGAAAATGACGAGTTAAAAATATAAAGCCTGTTTCCCCAGTAACCTTTACTGATATAATCAGGATGACTGGTGCAACTGGCAAATACTGAAGCCCGAGGCAGAAACTGAATAAAAAAATCTTTGCCAAGAACTCAATTTGCCTGCAGTTAAATAGCTCTAATAAGTGAGTATTTAAAGTGAAACCCGAAGAGAGACCATCTGTTGAAGGCAGAGCTGTGGATCGATACGACACACAGCGACGCCAACACCCGAACCGAGGAGACACTCGCGTCCCTGAAGCTGCTGCGGGTCTGCAGGAGTTTATCAGGCGCAGCCAGGCTGGTTCTGTGCCCGCGCTAACGTGAAGCAGAGTGAAATTGTTACAGCCCGTTTACGGCTTTAACTCCAGCTGCTTGCGCAGTTAACACCGAGCATGAAGCCTGGAGCTCAACTCGGTCCACATGAAGCTGAGCGCCCAACTTTTCTGCCTACGACTCTTACAGTTGCGGGTTGTTTTGCATACCTGTTAACAGCACCGTGGGCACCAGAAGGTAGTAGAAGAGCCACACGATCACCTGGAGATCCATGTCAGTGAAGATCAGTAACTAGGTCGGTACGGTTTGATCTGTTCTTTCCATTGACTTCAACTTCAGAAGCGTCTCAAGGAACAAACGTCAGGTACCCTCATGGACTTAATACCATCACGACCTGGATGCCGGAGAATCTTCACACACCAAACGAGCCATTGTTCCCGTCGTTGATAAATTAATTAAGCTTGTGTATTGAAGTCTGTCATTGGAATGGCAACGGATTGCTTTTTTTTTTTTAGAAAAAAAAAAAAAGGAAAGGGGAAAAGCTTTTGTTGTGTGTATTCCTGAGGAGGGGCCCAGTCTGAAGTCAGAAAGCTGCATGTGGAAAATGTGATTCACTGGCAAGTGAGTGTGAAGGGCGTTTATAGAAGAGCTATTCAGCAGCTGCTGCAGGTCGCCTCCCCGCGCCGCTGCAACCGCTCGGGCGGTGAAACCCGAGTCACAGCTCGCCTGTGCACCGCTCAAACACCTCCCAAAGTTGGGTCCCATTCTCGCTGCTCCTGGGCTTTCTGTCACAGCTGGATAGGTTAACAGACCATTTCGATTTTGGCCTTTGTATTGCGCAATTATCTCTTCACTGACACGTTTTGCTTTTATTTGTGTGTTTAATGTAGTTTCGGTGCCTCATTTGATTACTTTTTTTCCCGTTCTGCGTGGAATTTGTGGATTAACATTTCCTCAAAGTAACACGAGATTGTTGATGAGGAATTTTAATATAACCCATAAAGCACTGATCAGCTACTACATTTGTTATGTGATGTTTCCTAAAATGCGTCCAGGATTACACTAATACACACTTCTTTCCTGACTACATTTACTGCGTTGTGTACGTGATGTTGTGTACGTGAGTTTGCTGAAAATCTTTAATTGTGTAAATCGGTCAGCCAGCGGTTGAATGGAATGAATGAAGACGAACCAGTTGGAGAGGAAACGTCAACATTATCTTATCATTATCAGCAGCTGCAAATACCGGAACATTTGTGTCACAATTCTGCCTTTTAAAAAAACAAAGGATGACTGGTGACGTTTACTGGGTTCAACTTTAAAAAACAAAAACAAAACCCAAATATATATGTAAGGCAGCTTATTTCGAACTATTTAACGGATTTTGTTTTCTTATTTACAGTCATACTCGGCACTCTGTAAAAAGATCACATTTGTCACATTTGTTGACAACTTTAGGATATTATTTGTCACGTAGATGTTTGGCGAGAGTATTGGACGCTAATAGCGTCTGTGAATTAAAAACATTAAACTACTTGGTCCAAGTTTGACGGTGCAACATTAAGTTACCGGCGATAGATCGAATCTGCAGGATTCTGTCCCCGCCCCGGGGGCGTGGCTTCACGGAATGCCCGCCAAACTTCTTTTCACTTCCTGCGTGGTGTGAGCGTTTCCGGTGTGTGTTGCTGATAAATGTTTACGTGCGTTGGGGGTCTCCTGTAGAACCAGAACCAGAACCAGAGCCAGAGGAGCTGCAGCATGGCGCAGCCTCGCCTCACCGACTACTTCACGCAGAGAAAGAAAGGCATCACCCGCGAAGGGAAGCCAGCTCCGCGGCGCAGCCGCCGTGGGTGCAGCCCCCCCGCCATTAGCACCGGCTCACCACACAAAGATCCCCCTTCGTCCTCGGTCCACGAAGAATTCGTCCGAGTCGTCGACGAGGCAGCGGGGCTGAACGGTGGGGCTCCTGTTGTGGGCAGCAAGACCTCTCCTCGGACCCCAAAGCGGACTTTAGATGGGGCCTCGTCCACCACGGACGCCAGCACGGCCAAGAAGCGACAGGTCGAAGCCACTGGGGATTTTAACGTTAACATCCCGGAGAAAGTTCCCAAGAAGACCTCCAGGAAGAAGCTGGTCCTCCCTCCCACCTCCCCAGCGGTAACCTTCCATAGTCTCATTAGTTTCTCATGTCGCGCTCACTAACACAGTTGTTGGGGGTTATTAACCGGGCTGGTGTGTGTCCAGGGGTCCTGTGAGGACACGCAGCCCCCCGCAGCCCCCTGCGGTGGTGTCGGAGCCAGCGGATCCACCCCGGGAGAGGGACCCATCAGCTGGAGACATGGGCAGGGCAGCAAGGTAACGTCCCCCCGGCTGGGTTTACATGGCAACTGCTGCTAACACAAACCATTGAGCCATTTCATCACAAACAGCTGGAAAATCGAATCGCTCTTAGAAATGGAGGCAGGCATTTGTAGGTGATGATGCCTCCAGAGGGAGACGTGCGTTCTGTTAGTTGTTAAGGTCTGTTGTTGGGTCTGGTTAAGCAGGAACTGTCGGCGTGTGATCATCGTGTTATTGGTGGTTTTCAGGCTCTGAGTAAAGAGGACATGGCAACCCTCAAGTCTTGCCTCCAGAAGGTCAAAAAGCCCAACGCGACCTCCGTGATATCTGCTCCCACGCCGCCTGCTGATCCCAGCACGCTGAAGGCCCAGCTGGCACAGGCCAAAGAGCTGGTGGCCAAGGTCCAGAGACGTAAGGAGAGGCCAGAAGCCCCGAGTCAGCAGCAGGATGCAGAAGCCCGGGACAGGTGAGTGTGTCTACACACCTGGGCACACAAGCCCAGAAATACCCAGGAGATGTGTTTTCAATCAGAGTGAACCACAAAAATCTGGAAATCCACGAGGGACCGCTTCGCCTTGGTGGGGGACATAACGCCAGCGAGGCCCCTCCACCCTGAACGCTCCCAGTTGCCCGTGACGCCCGACTGAAATGTGTCCTGTGGTTTTCCTCAGCACCGAAGCGCCAGCGTACCAGCGCTACCACACCCTGGCCCAGGCGTCCCCCCCCGGCCTCTCCCTGCCCTACCAATACAAGGTGCTGGCTGAGATGTTCAGGAGCATGGAGACGGTGGTGGCCATGCTCTACAATCGCTGTGAAACCCCCACGTTTGCCAAAATAAAGCAGGGGGTTCAGGACATGACTCACAAGTGCGTAAAGCCACGGTTTCTTCATAGATGTCATATCTAATGTTCTTCAGGGGTTCTTCCTGGGGCCGTTGAAGCGTCCTACCATCAGGATTAGAGTTTCATGTCCTGGATCCTAATCTTTATCTCCCAAATAGGCGATTTGAGGAGAGCCATGTGGCTCAGATAAAGACGGTCTTTCCTGAGGCCTACACCTTCAGACAAGAGAAGAACATCCCACCGTTCAGCGGCGGCTTTAAGAAAGGCACCTACCAGCTCACCATGGAGCCAAGCTTCGCCTCTGGTGAGAACCTCGTACATCATGTCCCCCCTGGGGCTTTCTCTATAGAATATTCTAGACTGACCAGGTATGTGACGGGTCCGGCCCACGTTGTCTCCGTCCAGACCAGAAGGGAATCTGTCCCGTCTTCTCCGCCTCCAGACTCCTTGAACGAAGACGAACCTTCCATCTCAACCTCGTCTCCATCGTCAAACACCATCACAAGGTCAGCAGTTTTCTCCGCTCAGAGCACACACACACACACACACACACACACACACACACACACGCACGTAAAGGATGATGCTTTAGGTCCAGCAACACTCATGTCCCAGTCCGTTTCTGTGGTAAACCATCATTTTAATCACCACCAGAACTTGTTAATAAGTTGTATCAGAAGAACTCTGCAGTTTTCTCCACCATTTATATCTCCACCTTCCACCCCCTCTGTTTGCAGGCGTTTCTCTCCTCACTGGTTCCTCCGATGTCTGTCCCGGAAGACAGACTCACCCGCTGGCACCCCCGCTTCAGTGTGGACACCGTCCCGCCTGTGGGGCTCGGCGTGCTTCCTCAGCCCCCTCACACTGAGAAAGTGTCAACAGCGCAGGAGGTCCTGGAGAAGGCTCGCTCGCTCATCACTCCCAAGGTACAGTCAGGGTTTGGTCGGGGGGGGGTCTGCTCAGGACAGGCTGAGAAGCTCCACAGGTCAGATGATCCACGTCAGAGCTGAGACGTCTTCTCAGGACTCGGCTCTTCATCATCATCATCAGCCCATATTAATCCATCCAAGCTGAGCCCAGGTGTGTGTGTGTGTGTGTGTGTGTGTGTGTGTGTGTGTGGTCCTGTGTTCAGATGGAGAAGGCCCTGGTGTCGCTCACTCTGACCCCAGAAGATGCCGTAGAGGTCCAGGAAACGGCTTCTCCTCAAACCCCAGCCGATCAGCTCCCGCACGGCCTCAAAGGGGTCTCAAAGTCACTGGTGGACAGGGTGCGCACCACAGGAGGAGGACGTCTCATCACAGGTGCGAGTGCTTATGACCTGACTGCTGTGTTGGCCTTTCAGATTCGGGCAAAGGAGGCCCAGAAGATAAAGGCCGCCATGACCCGGACCTCTGGCCAGGCGGAGCGCCTTTTAATGATGTCCCGGCTGCCGGAGCTGGCCAGGATTCTCCGGAATGTCTTTGTTGAGGAAAAGAAACCTGCGTTATTAATGGAGGTGGCCTGTAACAGGATGGTGGCCAGCTACAGGTCTGCTCTCAGCTCAGGTGGGTTCAGTTCTGGGCCTGGGTTGTGTGGTGGTCTTTGGTCTGGGGGGGGTGCTGCAGTTCCGTTGCTGGCGCTAACATCTCGTCCTCTCCCACTGACAGGAGAGATGGAGAAGCACGTCCGTTTGCTGGCAGAGGTGGCAGCCGATTGGTTGGCCATCCATCCAGTCAGGAAGGATTTTTACTTAAAGGTGAACAAGAAGATGGAGCTCAGCAGCGTTGTGGACAGACTGAGCAGCAGGCTGGACCAGGAGCAGAGATCCTGAGGAGGGCTCCTGCTTCTTCAGCCTGGACCTCAGCACGTTGGGATCTGGCGCTGGTTTCTGCACAACACTGGCCCCCTGGAGCTACGGGACGGTGTCACCTGTCGGGAGTGTGACGGGACAGCGACACTCTGGAGACGGAATATTGAATTTTTAGATTCCCGGCGTTTTAAAAAAACCAAGACTTTTTGGGTCCGATTTGTTTGGCAGTTTGTGCCTTCAAACATGGAAATAGACTCTTTGTTTTGTAAACCCTTTATTTTGATTGAATGTCGACCTTTACAGAAATAAAACCTCCCGTTTGGACGAGTAAATATTGCAGTTTCCATTCCATAATTACACAGGATGACGGGACGAACGGGTTGATCACGTCTGTCCGGGTCGTTGCTACGGCTCACTGGCCCCCAAGGCCATGTGGAGGTATCACGTTGAGCTGCTGGTGGTTTGGTCGACGCCTCAGGAGCTGCGCGGGATCTTGGTGTCTTACGTCAGATTGATTTGAGCTCATTAACAGACCGGTGGATCGTGCAGAACCTCGATTTTTGCTATTTCCTGCCGCCACTTTCTACAAACTCAAAACATCTTTCATGAAATTCCAGCGGTTTTCGTTGAGTACCTGAGCGCAGAATTCCAGGAGTTTGTTCAGTAGAAGCGTCTTCCATGCTGGTTCCTTTAGCAGCCACGAAGCTCATCAGTCATTCATACAGGTGTTAAAATGATGCAGTCCAGTGTTGACAGGCGGGCCGGCGCTGCAGGCGCCATCAGAACTGGAGCAGGGAGAAGACGGCGTGTGGTTGGAGCCTGTCGGCGCCCCTCAGCTCTTTGAGCTCGATGATGACCACGCACTCCAGGATCTCGGCCTGCAGCGTCTTCAGCAGCTCGCAGGCGGCGTACAGCGTCCCTGCAACACACGGGCCACGGCGGCGTTAACGGGCACCGCTTGTCCTGACCCGACGGGCTGCAGGCGTCTCCGCCTCGTCGGGCTGGACGTTAACGAGCTGCTGATCGTTGCTCACCTCCAGTAGCTAGGAGATCATCAATGATTAGAACCTTCTGTCCTGGAGCCACGGCGTCCTTTTGGATCTCAGCTTCTGCCTGGAAGAGCAGAAATGACACGTTTGTATTTAAAACCTGGTTGGTCGGAACAACGAGGGGGCGTCCCAGACACCGCACGGTTCTCTACCTTCCCGTACTCCAACTCGTACGCCACCGACGCCGTGGGCCCGGGCAGTTTGCCTTTCTTCCTGACTTGGACAAAGCCGACACCCAGCCGTTGGGCTAGCAGAGGTCCGAAGAGGAAGCCACGGGCATCGAGACCTGCACGTTTAGGGAGAACCCACAGGAAGAAGCCAGTCAACACCGATGAGTATTCAGCGCCGTTGCTACGGCGCGCGTCACCATAGCGACAGCAGCGTCAACACACGCAACCATGACAAGGTGACAGAGCAAAACCTGCATCTTTGGAGTTTAAATGTCCACGTTATCTTCAGAGGTGGGACAACCAGCCCTGAGAGACTGAAGGACAGCCTGGTCCTGTGTTCCGTACTGGTCCGATGATGAGAGCAGGGCTAGGGGGGGGTCTAAGATAACCCCCCCCCCACCACTCCACGTCCAGACGAGCCAGTTCAGGTGGGTTAGGATGTGTCCATTTTAGAGGGAACTCTGGGGCAGACCCAGGACGTGAAGTAGAAGGATGTCCCATCTAGTCCTGGAACCTTTCTGTGTGTAGGAGGAGGTCGCTGAGCAGAGAAACTGTTCAAATGCAAAGGAATATTCCCATAAATTCAACCTCCTCCTCCTGTGGTTCCACCTGGTGGTCAATAAAAGTGTAGCTGATGCGGCAGCATTTCCACCGGGGTTTGATCCAAGTTCAAAAGCACTCCAGCAGCATGCTGCTAAGCTAACGTGATCACAGTCCTACGCAGCAGAGCTGGCTGTCCCGGAGGATCAAGGATCCACCTGTTGGAAGACCTTTAAGATGCAGGTCAAAGCAGCGTAAAGGTTAATTTGGCTAAAAAATGTGGTTTTACCTGCTATCAGATCAACATGCTGATGATTCCTTCTCACGTGTTCTTCAAACAAGTCAATGACGGCAGACAGGGCGGCTGGATCCTTCAGAATGGGACAGATGTCTCTGCAACACAACGGTTTGTATTAAATATTCATTATTCTCAACGTGATCTTTCCCATTTAAGTCGTCTGGTCCCCTCAGATGCTGAGAGCAGAGAAAATAGGCCCCCAAAGTGGATCCTGCGTGGCTCAACAGCTGTTCAGTCACCACTATTCTAGATTTGCTTGCTATTGCAACATCTGCATCCATCTGTCAATCATCCACCAGCCCATCCCAGGTCCAACATCCAAGAACAAACAGCCGCTCACACGCTAATTCACCCCCGAGGTCAGTTTAAGGTCGAAGCTCAAACACACACCCTTGGTCTGTGCGAGGAAGGACCCACAGGCCTCACAGAAAGGTTCCTGGTGCCTGGAACCTTCTCAGTGTTAACAGCAACATCTGATCGGACACACAAGGTGGTGTGTGAAGAAGAGCAGCAGCGTGGCTGCAGCCAGAAGGTCAAAAGGTCGAGAGAGCTGTAAACTCATCCACAGCAGCTGGAAGGTGACGTTGCCATAATTCTCATTTAGTCCAACAACTAAATGATGTACTAAGACGGAACAGATGGTTTCCTGTGGGAAACAATACAAGAGGCTGCTCAGTGACGGTGAATCGTTTATGGGAAACACTGACGTGTGTAATAAGGACACTTTGGATTAAACTGAATTAGAAAAACGTGGTTGTCTCCTTTTTCACGTGTGCAACTGTCCAAACTATTTAAATGACAACTAGTCTGTGGGACACTGGAAGCGTGTCCCATCTAGGTGCTGAGGAGTAAATTCATAGAGCAACATCCCATCATTGCAACACGTGAGGCCGCCGCGGGAAACCCACCGGAACACGATTCCTTCCCTGGGAAAGTCTACGAACGCCCGGATGTGTCGTTGGATGTGGAGCAGTTTGGTCTCTGCAGATGTGGCCATTTCACCTACAATCGAGTTCTGATTCTAATTCCAACAGTTCCTTTTCTTCTTCGTTTTCTTCTTCTTCGTTTTCTTCTTCTTCGCTTTCTTCTTCCGCGTCTTCTTCGCTGTGTCCGAACTCGTCGCTCATCCACTATCTAGGGAGCAGAACTAAGTGCCCTACTTAGTGCACTTACGCTATAAAAATGGGTTGTAAATTATATTCTTTTATGTTTCTTTGTTCATCTACTAGTCTGCACTCAAAATCCAGTTTACAGTTATCAGTACAACCAAACTAATTATGAACATAATTAGAATAAACTGAATTCTCGTGTCTCGAGTGCTCGTCTGTTATTTTTCACCTTTTAATCCTTTAATAAACATCTTTGTGGATGGCAAAACGCTTCATGTTGTAAAATCAATATCTCCAGTGATAATTATTTTGAGAGTCTTGGTGCAGAATAAGATGTTTAAGCTTCTGTCGTCAAAGTTTACGTGACAGAAAAGATGTGCACGTTTCTACCCTTTTAGCGTTAAATAGACTATAGCACTCGACACAATGAATTCAGGATTCCTATCATTCACATTTATATTAAAGCACCTGCATCTCCAGCAACGTCAGGGAAAGTTGCCAGGTTTGAAGCTGCACTAATGAATCGACCTCTTTCTCTTCTACAGTCCCAAACTGTCGTTTATCATTCAACATGAATACACATAATTTAGTTAATGATCTTCTTGACTAGGATAGTTTCGACAGGTAAAAGTTTGCTTTGGTATTTATGGCCAAAAAAAACCCTCCCATTTGTCTCCATTTTTAAAATATAGCTGAAGATTTACAGTTTTGAGGACTTGATGATGGGATCACTCAACAAGTACACAGTAAAAATACTTCACATTATTTCACTTTCAAATATAGTTGGAGTCACGTTGTTTTTTTGTTTTTTTTTTATGTTTTTTTTGGGGATGTGCTCTTTTAATTAAGTAGGGGTGGACGGTACCAGAGAACCACATCAGCCTGATGAGGAACCGGCGGCTGGGTCGATCTCAGTTCTGCCACTAGGTGGCGGTGACTCAGGCATCAGCGGTGAAACGACACCGGGGGGAAGGACGAAGAAGCCCCGGCTCTGCCATGTAAACACCGACTCGTTCTGAAATAAAGCCGCTAAACCGCTTCGATTTTCGGATGAGAGCAGAGAAAGCGGCGCGTTCAGCGCAGGAGAACATCTGAACCACCGTTGCTCTGTGTCTTTCTTATAGAAATCTAAATTTCCATTCTGCAGCATGTCGAGTGCTCGTGTAACGTCACTATTGGGGCGCTTGACAGTCTCCGGACTGGCTCCGTCACGGTTGGTCGTCGGGGGGTCGAACGCGGCCGTGAGGGGCCCCTCTGAGAGGGCCAGCGGGGGGCCGGGTCCAGCAGGGAGCCGGGGGACCCGCGGGGGGCCGGGTCCAGCAGGGAGCCGCGGGGGGCCGGGTCCAGCAGGGAGCCGCGGGGGGCCGGGTCCAGCAGGGAGCCGCGGGGGGCCGGGTCCAGCAGGGAGCCGCGGGGGGCCGGGTCCAGCAGGGAGCCGCGGGGGGCCGGGTCCAGGTGAGCATCGTTCACACTGGCTTTGTTCAACGTTTGGGTGTTTAATAATGGCGGAAGCACATTTTAATCACCTTTTAATTGAATCCGGGGTAATTAAACGCTATTGGTGGAGCTGACTGTCATTCATTTATGTCACATATTCATTCATTTATGTCACTTATATTAATTCATTTATATCACTTATATTCATTCATTTATATCACTTATATTCATTCGTTTATGTCACTTATATTCATTCATTTATGTCACTTATATTCATTCGTTTATGTCACTTATATTCATTCATTATGTCACTTATATTCATTCATTTATATCACTTATATTCATTCATTTATGTCACTTATATTCATTCGTTTATGTCACTTATATTCATTCGTTTATGTCACTTATATTCATTCATTTATTTCACATATTCATTCACGTCCTCAGGACAGGTCCTCAGGACAGGTCCTCAGGACACGTCCTCAGGACACGTCCTCAGGACAGGTCCTCAGGACACGTCCTCAGGACAGGTCCTCAGGACAGGTCCTCATCTGTCTGTCTGTCTAACTCGGATGTCTCTGTTCCCAGGAAGACTGGTGAGAGACGGACAGGAAAGGAAAGCAGTGGTAGGTTTGCTCCAGTTGCTCGGCCCTGCCCCCCCCCATCCTCGGTTTAGTCCTGCACAACATTCATTTTAATGGTCAAAGGTATAAAAGCAACCATAAAAACACCACATGAACCCCTAAACCAATACCAATACCATTTTTATAATCACTTTCATCTTTTTATAGATTGGAATCTAACTTCTCCCTCTCTGTTGTCAGATCTGTGTTGAAGGGAACATCGCCAGTGGGAAAACCACTTGTCTGAAGTATTTCGGCAAAACGAACAATATAGAGGTACTGAAAGAAGATTTGTGAGTTTGCACGAGTGTGTCTGGTGACGTCTGTCTGCGTTAGCCTGGAATGGAACACAGCAACGAGGGACGACTGGGACGGATGACTAAAGCTTTATTCATTTATTATTCCTTTATCTGCCCCGTGGGTGGTCGGAGTCGTCCAGCATGGAGGCCTTAGCTAGCTTAGCCAGCCCAGAACAGAGCTGGACCTCCTCACCTGTGTGCCCGGCCTCTTTCTGACCCCCACCAAGATGGCTGAGGCCTCTTCACTCACGCTGGGTCCTCAGGAGGGTCCTCAGTCCTCCAAAAGACCTCGGTCTTCAGAGCAGAGGTCATCGGTTCAGCCTGTGCGGCTAATGTGGAATCACACATTACTCTGGCACCATGGAGGCAGTTAGTCACACAGGCCCCCTCAGCACCGAGGCATCCCAAAAGGGAAGTGCTGTAAGCAAAGAGAGGACAGGAAGAGGACGAGAGGAGGACAGGAAGAGGACAGGAAAAGGACAGGAAGAGGACAGGAAGGGGACAGGAAGGGGACAGGAAGAGGACAGGAAGGGGACAGGAAGAGGACAGGAAGGGGTTGGGAAGAGGACGAGAGGAGGACAGGAAGGGGACAGGAAGGGGACAGGAAAAGGACAGGAAGAGGACAGGAAGGGGACAGGAAGGGGACAGGAAGAGGACAGGAAGAGGACAGGAAGGGGTTGGGAAGAGGACGAGAGGAGGACAGGAAGGGGACAGGGACCAGCCAGGAGTCATGACATGGACCAAATATGCTAAAAATAGCCTCATTAGTGCTGCAGAGTTGTGGCCCACTGGCATTATTTTTGTCTCCTAATCATTTTGCAAACGTCTCATTATTTCTCTCTTTAAGAGTTTCTTTCTGTCTTTTCTTTAGGTCCTTACAGAACCAGTCTGTAAGTGGAAGAATGTCCACGGACACAACCCTCTGGTACAGGAGTCTCGTTATTAGACATTAGGTTTTAACAAGACTGTAGAACGTAGCGTCCAGCTACACCTCATTACTCTCATTATCATTATCGTTACTATTGTGTTTAGATCCTTTCAGACTTGTATTTTGGACCATCAGCTCCTGCTGGAGGGGGACATGGGGGGGTTCCTGTGTAAACGTGTGCTTGTCTCTCCTGACAGGCTCTAATGTATCAGGATCCAGCCCGCTGGGGCATCACACTGCAGACCTACGTCCAGCTGACCATGCTGGTTAATCACCTGTCGTGCCCAGTTAGTGCAGCTCAACCAGCTGACTTCACTCTGTTATTCCCCATTTATTCATTATTGCTCTTTATTCCCCATTTATTCATTATTGCTCTTTATTCCCAGTCAACTTCATTGAAAATGATGGAGAGGTCCATCTTCAGTGCCAAACACATCTTTGTGGAGAATCTATTCCGAAGGTACCGCCTCGTTACCCTGGCGACGAGCAGCCACTAACAAGCTTCCTCTAACGTGTGTTTCGGGGGTGGGGGCATGTTTTTGAAGTCCAGGGTGAGTTTGAGGAGCAACGGTGGATGAGGATTCGTTGCTATAGTAGCTTCAGCGAATAATAGAGAGCAGGTGCTAGAGGCACTGTTCTCCATGAGCTCCCTGAGAGCCCAGCATGATAATAGACTTAAAACCAATGGTTGGAAGTTTCAGATGTGCAGCTCAGCGAGGGTCTCCTGGCACAACAAGGTCAAGGGTGGTGTGAGCTGTAGGGTGTCTGACTGCTTCCTGTGTGTCTCCAGTGGACGGATGCCTGCTGTGGACTACGCTGTTCTCACCGAGTGGTTCGACTGGATCACCACGAACATTTCCATCCCCGTTGATCTGATTGGTAAGCCTGTTCTCCTTTGGTCCCTTTGGTTCCTCCCCAGCTTTGCTACAGCTCCATCGGGGGCTCGGAGTGTTGAGTGTTGTTAGTGGTGTTTGTTAGTCTCACCTTATCTCACCTTATCTCACTTTATCTCACCTTATCTCACCTTATCTCACTTTATCTCATCTTATCTCACCTCATCTCACCTTATCTCACCTCATCTCACCTTATCTCACTTTGTGTGTGTGTGTGTGTGTGTGTGTGTGTTTACCCTGTCTCTGCCCTGTCTCCAGTGTATTTGCAGACAACACCTGAGACCTGTTACCAGAGGCTGAAGCACAGGTGCAGAGAGGAGGAGAGTGCAATTTCACTAGTAAGGAAGCTTTAACTGCTTCAGTGGGCGGGATCGACTGAGGGCTCCAGTCAAACGGCTGTTTCTCATGTGCCCGTCAGGACTATCTGGAGTCCATCCACCAGCTGTATGAAGACTGGCTGGTCAAGCGCACGTACGCGGCCCTTCCTGCCCCCGTGTTGGTGAGCAACCCGTCACACTTTCTCACCAGAACCAACCGCCAAACCTTCAGGAACTTCCTGACTCCTGCTGCTTATTTGTGTCACACACACACACACACACACACACACACACATGGACTCAGCGATGCTTAGAGGTTACTGATGATCTCACACAGATGATTGCAGTATAAAAATGCTGTCACGCCTTTAAATTTCCTCACATCTTTCTTCTCTTTATACTTTATTGGTGGTTTGCTGACAAATCCTCCATGAAATGAACGTGTCATGGTGAAATCTTTAGTTTCCTCTTCACCTGCAGACTCAGGTGGGAAAACTGGGAATAAACGCTTTGTTTTCCCTGCAGGTTATTCCTGGTGACCATGACCTCCAGAAGATGCTTCAGCTGTATGAAGAAAACCGGAATACAATCTTCAGCGCTTGTTCCAGCTGATATCACACTAATTAAAGCATTTTTATACCATTAACCTGTTTCATTTGTTGAAGAAATCAGAGTAACAGACTGGTGGACTTGACTCTCGTTAAATCCTTGGAGATTCACTAACATCATCAGGACTTAAAAAGTAACTTTTAAAAATGTTCCTACTCCTGTCTGCCGCCATTTAAATGTTTAAATGACCCGCAATAATTGATGAGAGTAATCAGATAACTGTAATAATTGGGCTCCACCAGGCTCAGCAGCAGCCTCCCGAGGCTCCTGTAGTTGGTGCTAAACACCACGTCAGGGTCTGGTTTAGGGTCAGAGTGAGGGCCAGGGTCTGGTTTAGGGTCAGAGTGAGGGTTAGGGTCAGGGCCAGGGTCTGGTTTAGGGTCAGAGTCAGGGTCTGGTTTAGGGTCAGGGTTAAAGGGTGTGTGATGTTGGGAGGTGTGGGCATCCCTGGGCCAGGGGCTGACAGGTGTTCCTTATTTAGATCCTTATTTAGTGGAAATGATTCTGAAATTTAAGGATTCAACTTTCTACTTACAAATCAAAGATGGACTTTTTTTGTATAAGCTATAGCTGTGTAATGTCTTGTAGGACTTAGATGAGGTTATTTTTATGAAGCTGTACCCAAACAACGAGTATTATTTATTGTCTCGGCTTAAGAATAAATACTGAAATGGTGCAGCTACTCTCACTGTTCTCAATCAATATCAGTCTAAATCAACCGCATTTCCCCCAACTCGAACTATTATGTTGGAATGTCCTATTATGAAATACTAACGTAAAAATAGCATAACATAAAACAGTTTGTGTCATGTCATGTGAGGAAGAGAAAGTAATTTCTCCAACGGAAAATGTTCTGAAGTGAAACAGCGACGCGGAAGTGTCGTTTGACCCGGAAGTTCTTGCTTCTACTTCCGCTCTGTCTCGTTCTCGTCCCACGCTGTATCAAAATAAGTTGCTACGTTCCCACTGAGAGGTGAGAAACATGCATTGTGAATGAATTTTATAATAAATATTAATATGTGTGCCAGAGAGTTTTCTTTACGTGTTAACGGTACATTTACTCAGACCTGTTCTGTACCAGGAGGTTCTGGTGGAAGCATAAAACAGTGTATTTGCTTCATAAATGACACTTCACGTTTTCCCAGCAGAATTAAAACAGTAGAATTGAATGAATAGAAAGTTCTTATGTTCTATACGGACCTGGCCAGAGTCCACCTTAGCAGTCTGCTGTTTCCCACCAATAAATTTGAAATATTTTAGATCAAACGTGTTGTCGTTTTCACCCCTCCTGATGTTAAGGGCTACTTTGTGTCTCTATCAAACATTTATAGGAAATATATTTAAAATCAAAACGTTTGGCCATGTAAAAGCTAATTCTTTGATGTCCTGTCAGAGCCAGAGAAGCCTAAAATGAAGAGTAGAGGAAGTGACTGGGTGGATAATCGTCTCAGGCAGAGAGTGGAACAGGTAGGAAAGCATCTCCTCCCGGAGCCACACACACTGTTCCTGCACGGAAATGTCCGATTCTTATGTGTGTGAGACACTGCTGAATGGTTGGACAAAAGCTGGTTAGTCAGATGTGTTGTGGATGAGCCACAGTTGTGTCTTCTAAAGCTGCAGAGTGCAGGAAAGACAGTCCTACAGTTGTCATTGTTCTTGGAATAATTTCATTTCTAGCTTCTGTTTATCTCCTGTGTGTGCGTGCGTGTGTGTGTAGGTTGGTAGGGTTCACATTCCTCCTTTGAATTATATGAAGTATTCCAGAATCGTCCCACTCCGTCCCTCCACAAGGACGCCATTATGCGATTATAATCAGCCAAGGCCTGCACAAATGCATGTTCTGCATGTCTTCATAGAAAGTTAAAACAGTAACTTCACTCAGGAGCAGCTTCAGTGGAGGCACCTGGAAACGATGTTAGAAGATCCAATAAACATACAGCTGATCAAGAAAGAATTGGTCTCCTTTTATGCTGTAAAGTGCCAAAAATAATAGAGAGAAGTTCCTCTTTCGGTCCCAGTGGTGCAGCGTGGGATCGTGCATCAGTAGCGGTGTTGAGGACCTGGTACAGGTGGCATAAGAGGTTATTTTGATATTTAGTCTGGAGGCTCATTTCATTTGCTTATTAATTTTTTTCATGGTAGCAGCTAAAATGTCCCAAAAATGTCCTCTTAAGGGAACCCCTTAAAGGAGCACAAAGAACATGACAGCAGAAGCTTCTGAGCCACGTGCAGGTCTGGTTCCCCCGACAGGAAGTGCCAGGTTAAGGTTACAGCTGCCAGGAGGGGGTCAGCAGTTGTTCTAGAGGTTCCCCCACTTCCTCTTCCAGTCAGAACCTGGAACGAACGTCTCCAAGATAGACAAATGTCTCTTTTCCTGTCCCACTGCTACGTTATTCATTTGAAGAGACACAGCCAGATTGGTGTGTCCAGACATGTGCAACACATTTGCAAGGTTGTGGAAGGCATAAAGTGGTACCGAGCGTACAGGTGACCACAAACTGTGTCATCTCTGTCCACCTGTGTCCATCTGTGTCCACCTGTGTCCATCTGTGTCCACCTGTGTCCACCTGCTTTCAGTGGTTGACGTCCAGCAACTGCAACTCTGTGGATATCGCTGCTGTTGCCCTTGAACTTCAGAACCTTTACAGGCAAGTGTCTAACGTACCTTCACACACCCACACACTGTTTTCTGTTGTTTTCCAATTCCATCATTCAGGAATCCTGGTTCAGGTCGTAGTCCAACCATCGTAGGAGGGTAGTTGGTCAATAGGTCACTACCAGGCACAGCTGGTCCCACCCAGCTCCTTGCTGATACTGGTCCCACCATTGGACCGTCCCGCTCTGCTAATAGTGACAGGTCTGGTCTCCCGGGAGTCCTTCTTGAGTAGAACAGACCACGCCTCAGATCCTGAACCCTAGCCTCAGATCCTGGACCCTAGCCTCAGATCCTGGACCCAAACCTCAGATCCCGAACCCTAGCCTCAGATCCTGGACCCTAGCCTCAGATCCTGGACCCAAACCTCAGATCCAGAACCCTAGCCTCAGATCCTGGACCCTAGCCTCAGATCCCGAACCCTAGCCTCAGATCCTGGACCCAAACCTCAGATCCAGAACCCTAGCCTCAGATCCTGGACCCTAGCCTCAGATCCTGGACCCTAGCCTCAGATCCTGAACCCTAGCCTCAGATCATGGACCCTAGCCTCAGATCCTGAACCTTAGCCTCAGATCATGGACCCTAGCCTCAGATCCTGGACCCTAGCCTCAGATCCTGAACCCTAGCCTCAGATCATGGACCCTAGCCTCAGATCCTGAACCTTAGCCTCAGATCATGGACCCTAGCCTCAGATCCTGGACCCTAGCCTCAGATCCTGGACCCTAGCCTCAGATCCTGGACCCTAGCCTCAGATCCTGGACCCTAGCCCTGGGGTGAGTCGCACCAACACCACTTTGGGTGGTCTTGGACTGCTTTTTCTCTGGCTCATCACGTGACTTGACTGGGAGACCCTAATGGGGCAAAAGCTTAAGGTGATTCGAAGAACTGAACCCCTGTCAGGTGACCGGTCCTGGTTTCAGGAGTTATTAGTAGTAGCGCAGCTACGTTCCAACATCATCAGCAGATGGATCTTGTTCAGGTTCTTCACCTGCACGTCTGTCTACGAAAGAGTGTTTGATTAAAGTTGTATCCACAGACGGGAGTACGGCAGAAGAAAGAAGACGGCTTTTAGAATCCAAGTAGAAAAAGGTACGAGGCCACAATCAAGGATGCTGCTTGCTTTCCTTTTTCCTTGTAAAAGACGTAGGTGGGGCATCCTGCTTGGTTTTGGTATCTTTGGTTTGCAGCCCTTCTTCTTTCTTCCCCTCACAGCATATGAGGAGATCCTGAGGGAGTCTGAGGCGACGGACCATAAACCCCTGAATAAGAGGCTGAAGCACAGCCATGTTGACACCGGGTAAACCCCGTCCTGTCCCTGCTGGTCCAGCAGGACGGACTCTTGCTCCTCAGGATGACCTCCTGCACTTCTGTTCGTGCTCTTATTGTCTGGAACTAATTCAGAGGTGTGTGTCAGCAGCAGCAGCAGCAGCAGCAGCTCCGAGGAATCATCTGATGGCGATTGCCAGATTTTGGGAAACACTGTAAGAAAACATTTTTTAAGATGAAGGGGTGACCTTTACGTGACCTTTTCTGAGCTGGCATTATTGGCCGCGAAGGAGGCCGCGTTGGGCCGATGGGAATATTAAATATTGGCTTGAAACAGTGTGTTAGTGCAGGTCCGGTCTTGCTCTGCTTGTTAACGTATATATTGGATCTCTGCACGTATGGATGAGCTGACTCCTCATTGCCTGGTTTTTGCCCTCTGCAGCCCTCCAATCACATGAACAGTTCTCTCACATCCCTGTACCGAAAAGCACAGCCGGACTGCAGCACGGCCACGAGGGATTCTGCTGGTGACCCTGGTCCTGGTCCTGGTCCTGGTCCTGGTCCTGGTCCTGGTCCTGGTCCTGGTCCTGGTCCTAGTTCATTAACCACGGTGACTACAGGAGGCTGGTTCATTGATAAAAGCGGATGCCCCGAGAAGATCAACCTGGACTCCAGTGAAGAGCAGCCCAGAACCAAAACTCCAAGTGTAAGTGTGTAATAAATGTGTGTACAGGCGTGCACACATAGACAGTAAACATTATATATATATATATATATATATATATACTGTATATATGTGTGTGTGTGTGTGTAGCACAAGTTTCTCTGACCGTGCTCCTCGTGTGTCACAGCTCACAGACGCGTCCCAGCTGGAAACCGAGAAATCCCAGACCAAGTTCAAAAGGAAAGCGGCGGCGTCCACGGGAACCGGCGCCGCCCAGAAAGGTAGTGTTGCATCCCCTTTATATCTGATGCCTGTTTATTACACAGCGGTCCTAAAACAGTGCACCTGAGTGAATGAGAGCGTGAACCTCCAGGAGTACCGGGGGCAACTACGCTAGGGGACCCAGATTCTGCTGGACGGGGGCAACTTGGGAGCAAACATTTTGTGATGGTTGTGCTGCTCGCGTTCGTCGCCGTGTTTTATTCCAAGAATTCATTGTCATTGGAAATTGTGTCTCAGCAAAGTCAAAGTCACCGGAGCTGCAGGTTCCTTCTCTGAAGTTTGAGGATGTGGGAGGAAATGAAGCGACTTTAATGGTACGTTCCACCGTTCTCAGGCTCCATTGACACTTCTGAAGGTTCACACCAGCTCCCAGCGTTGTTGTTGTTGTTGTTGTTTTATCTCCTGAGGTTTTTTTTGCATTTATTGCCTTTGTTGATTGTTGCAGGAGCTCTGTAAGCTGCTGATTCACATGCACCATCCAGAAGTTTACCAGCAACTTGGAATGGTTCCTCCAAGGGGCTTCCTGCTGCACGGACCCCCCGGCTGTGGAAAGACCTTGCTGGCCCAGGCCGTGGCTGGGGTGAGGATCACAGAGCACTAGACTGCTCCTAACCAGAAATTAAATTAGCAAGAGTCTGTGAACCCTCCCTGGAGGGTCTGAAAGGTCAAGAGGTCAGAATGGACAGAGTTTTAGTGAACAGAGCTACAGTTATGGTGCTCGAGGTGGTTTTAAACTGCACGCATGAGCCCGCTGGAGGAAGACTCTGCTCAGTCGGGCCCCTGCTTCTAGGACGGGCAGGTGGTGGTTCACAGAGGCCTGAAGCCCATGGATGAGGCCTGTCTCTCATGAGGTTAACTTGTCTCGTGTGTCAGGAGCTGCAGCTGCCCATGCTGAAGGTCTCTGCTCCAGAGGTGGTTTCTGGAGTATCTGGGGAGTCTGAGCAGAAGCTCAGAGAGCTGTTTGACCTGGCTGTGGTGAGTCTTGCCTTGATCCTTTGAATACATCCCAGTGAGATGTTAATTACAGAAAAACCAAACCAAATAGGGACTGACTGGGGCGGTTTATGACTGCAGTCCGGCCCTGCTCCAGATGCTGGACAGGCTCGATTCACGTGCCTCTTCCTCTCCGACCTGTGTCTGCAGAGCTCTGCCCCGTGTATCCTCTTCATAGATGAGATAGACGCCATTACCCCCAAGAGAGAAGTGGCCTCTAAAGACATGGAGAGGAGGATCGTTGCTCAGATGCTAACTTGCATGGACGGTACAGGACTTACTTATTGGTAGCCACTTATATCACCAGCAGGGGGAGGAAACCGGAATAACAAGGAAATGTGTTAATCTAATTTTATCCCAGTGTTGGGCCGACATTTCTCATTATTTACGCTTAGAATCCTGATTCACTCACCCAATCATTTTTATTTCCCTCTCATTCAGTGATGAGTTCACAGTAATCAGTCATGATGATCTTCCTGTCCAGGGTTACGTCGCTATGGCAACTTATCAGATTTTATATTCATCACCATATTTATGTTTCCTCCTCCTTCAGAGTTTGGATCTATGAGAAACTATAAAAGATGAGAGAAAAAGACAGATATTTCTACGTCCCCTTTCTTCTTTTTTCCAGATTTGAACAGTATTCCAGCGCCAGTCATGGTCATCGGTGCCACCAACAGGCCCGACTCCCTGGACCCTGCCCTCCGCAGAGCTGGACGCTTTGACCGGGAAATTTGCCTCGGAATTCCCGATGAAGCGGCGCGTCTCCGGTCAGTCGAACAGCTCCATCTTGTATTCCATATCTGCGGCGACACCATGTGTGGCTGCATATATACGTGATTCTATTAGCTTACCTGTGTAGCTAAGGCTAATGCGTTAAGGGAAGCTTCAACGTGTCGTGCAGAGTCTGGACCAGTAACCTGACCTGCTCTGATCAGGCTGTAGCAAAGTAGCTGAGCAGGACGATTATGACATTGCGCTTAACCAGTCAGGTTGCTGGGTTTCTCCTCGTCATTGACACGTTGGCGTTCCCTCCTGTTTCTGGGAAATACCACAACAGTCCACACCAGTTCCCGATCTCCAGTGGTCACAGCACTCAAATGCTGAAGCAGAACCTTGATTTCTCTTTCAGGATCCTGAAAACATTGTGTCGAAAGCTAAAGCTGCCCGAAGACCTGGACTACCAGCAGCTGGCCCGGCTCACCCCAGGCTACGTGGGAGCAGATCTCATGGCTCTGTGTCGGGAAGCTGCCATGAATGCAGTCAACAGAGTCCTGATAGACCTGGGAGGTTGCCCGAGGAGCTCCAGTCAGTGCTCCCCTCAACATCCCTCAACAGCTGGATCTCAGACCCACAACAACGATGCAGAGGGCCAGACCACAGACGGCGACCCAGGAGCTGGTGTGCAGCCAGGACAGGATCCTCCACAGGTATGTACATCAGATGAGTCCATTGGACTGGAACTCCACACAACTGAAGCCTGAGTCTGGTTAGTAATTAGTAATGGATACGGTAGTGGACTCCAAGGACCTGACAGAGATGTGGGACACCACTGGAGGCCAGCAGGAGCTGCTCTGTGACCCGTTAGATCAGGAGTTACTCATCCAGCGCTCCACCCAACACTCCCAGCCTCTGGGCTTTTCCACTTGGTGACCAGTCCGGGTGGATGCTGACAACCGGAGGCGTCAGTCCTGAACAGTCCTGAGCCAGCTGCTTACCCAGCCTCAGTCCTGTCTCCGTCGGTCTCCGTCCTCTTGTCCAAAGGATCAGTGCTCGCTAAGCGTTACAGTTCACTGGCTGGGATGATTTATCTAAAGGCCTGAGAAACCAGTTAGAACCAGTCAAAGGACGGTAAGATGTCAACACTTCCTCCTGGCAACAAGGGGACGGAAATTCAGAGTCCACTCGTTTCTTTTCATTTTTGCATCAATATTAAAATCAGCTGGAGCAAAAGCAAAAAAACAAACGTGCCCTGAAGTGATGAATGAAAACTTAGTCTGAATGTAGTTTTATAAAAATCAAATCAAATCAATCTTTATTTATATAGTGTCTTATACAATCAAAATTGTTTCAAGGTGCTTTCCAGAATCCCAGGGCCTGACCCCAGGAGAGGAGAGGAGAGGGAGGAGAGGAGAGGAGAGGAGAGGAGGGGAGGGGAGAGGGGAGGAGAGGAGAGGAGAGGAGAGGAGAGGAGGAGGGAGAGAGAGGAGAGGAGAGGAGGAGAGGAGGGGAGAGGAGAGGAGAGGAGAGGGAGGAGAGGAGAGGAGAGGAGAGGAGAGGAGAGGAGGAGAGGAGAGGAGAGGAGGGAGGAGGGGAGGAGAGGAGAGGAGACGAGACGAGACGAGAGGAGACGAGAGGAGAGGAGAGGAGAGGTGCTGATGCACGCTTTTATCTCTTGTGGTCTAGATTATTGTAATGCCCTGCTCTCTGGTCTTCCCAAAAAGAGCATCACAAACCTACAATTACTACAAAACTCAGCTGCACGGGTGCTGACGAGGACCAGAGGGCGGGAGCACATCACACCGGTCTTAGAATCGCTGCATTGGCTACCCGTGCGTTTCAGGATCGATTTTAAGGTTCTTTTATTAGTTTTTAAATGTCTTATTGGTCTTGGCCCGACTTATTTATCTGACCTGCTTTTATTCTATCAACCCTCGCGGACTCTGAGGTCCTCCGGCACCGGCCTTTTAACCATTCCACATGTAAGCTCTAAAACGCACGGGGAAGCGGCCTTCAGTTATTCTGGTCCCCGACTGTGGAACCTCAGGGCCGCAGAGACTGTTGAGATTTTTAAAAAGAGGCTCAAGACACACCTTTTTAATCAGGCCTTTAACTGATTTGCACTTTTACTGTTTTACTCCCTCAGTTCTTAGTCTCTCAGTTTTTAGTCTTTACACCTTTTATCCCATTTACTGTTTTAGTCTGTTGTAGTCTTAGTACTGTTTTACTACTCCAATTCTTAGTTCCTCAGCTTTTAGCTTTTATACCTTTTATCCCATTTACTGTTTCAGTCCTTCAGTTTTTAGCTCCAGTGTCTCCTCATGGTGTTTCCTCATGGTGTTTCCTCATGGTGTCTCCTCATGGTGTCTCCTCATGGTGTTTCCTCAGGGGGCCTGCCAGGCTGGGAGATGGGGAGGAGAGGAGGGGAGGGAGAGGAGAGGAGAGGGTAGGAGAGGAGGAGGAAAGAGGAGAGGGGAGGAGGAGAGGAGAGGGGAGGGGGGAGGGGAGAGGGGAGGGGGGAGGGGGGGAGGGGAGAAGAGAAGAGAAGGGAGAGGAGAGGAGAGGAGAGGAGAGGAGAGGAGAGGAGAGGAAACCATGACCCAGTGGGGTGACAGAGGCCTGTCAGGTGATCATGTTTCTGGACCCCGGCAGCCTCGGCCTATAGCAGCATAGCTAAGATGTGACCTAACGATTAGACGACCCCCTAAATATGATAGTTTGTCATCTATGATAGTAACTAGAACTACAGAATTAGTAACAATAAGCTTTTTCAAAGAGGAGGTTTTAAGTCTGATCTTAAAAGTAGTCTGTCCTCTCTTTTAAACCTGGTTTGAAAGTGCACATTTACATGACTTGACACTATTGTCACTCTTAAGTGGACCCATATTAACCTAAAGGCTCACATGTTCTGTCCAGAAACCAGATCTGAGGCAGCTGTTACACCTTCTGAGGAACAAGGAGACCCTGTCCGAGGACAGGTTGGTCGGCCTCTCCATCCTGATGTCAGACTTCCAGGCGTCTCTGGCCAGCGTGCAGCCTTCAGCCAAGAGGGAGGGCTTCGCCACCGTGCCTGACGTCACCTGGGAGGACGTGGGCGCTCTGCAGGACATCAGAGAGGAGCTCACCATGGCCATCCTGGTAACTGGGACCGAGACTAGGACCATCCTGAGGAAAAAGGACTTCAAGTCTTCCTTCACAGAAATGAAGACTTTTGTGAGGAAGAAAGAGGAAAAATCAGATTTTCAATGACACTTGTGTGTCTTTCAGGCTCCGGTGCGTTTCCCAGAGCAGTTCAAGCTTCTGGGGCTCAGTGCTCCATCTGGTGTCCTGTTAACTGGACCTCCAGGATGTGGAAAGACTCTGCTGGCCAAGGTGGTTGTTAATGTGATTTAATTTAGACAGAAGTAGGCTTATTACATGATAATAAAGAGAGAAGTAGAGTTATTACATGGTAATAAAGACCGAAGTAGAGTTATTACATGGTCATAAAGACAGAAGTAGGCTTATTACATGATAATAAAGACAGAAGTAGACTTATTACATGGTAATAAAGACAGAAGTAGTGTTATTACATAGTAATAAAGAGAGAAGTATAGTTATTACATGATAATAAAGACAGAGGTAGACTTATTACATGATCATAAAGACAGAAGTAGAGTTATTACATGGTAATAAAGACCGAAGTAGACTTATAACATGGTCATAAAGACTTATTACATGATCATGAAGGCTGAGAGGTGCTGAGAATTGACCTGTTTTCAGGTTTGTTGTTGTTTTTTCCTTCTCCACCATATTGTAAATTATTCAGCACCTCCAGTGTCACATGACTCACCCTTGAGTTGATTTGTGGGCGGAATGTTTCATGGAATTCAGCAGCGTTCCTGTTTTTCCGTGTGGTTCTGGCTCTGTTGCTAACTGGTGTCTCCTGACAGGCCGTGGCCAACGAATCAGGACTCAATTTCATCTCTGTCAAAGGTCCCGAGCTGCTGAACATGGTGTGTATGTCCTAACACACACAGACCCACACACTGACCCACACCAGGACACGCACAGACCCACACCAGGACACACACACACTGACCCACACCAAGACCCACACTGACCCACACCAGGACCCACACTGACCCACACCAGGACACGCACAGACCCACACCAGGACACACACACACCCACACCAGGACACGCACAGACCCACACCAGGACACACACACACCCACACCAGGACACACACACACACCCACACCAGGACACACACACACCCACACCAGGACACACACACAGACCCACACACAGACCCACACCAGGACCCACACACTGACCCAGATCAGATCAGTGTCTCTGTGTCTCATCGGTGTCTCTGTGTCTCATCGGTGTCTCTGTGTCTCATCGGCGTCTCTGTGTCTCATCGGCGTCTCTGTGTCTCATCGGTGTCTCTGTGTCTCATCGGCGTCTCTGTGTCTCATCGGTGTCTCTGTGTCTCATCAGTGTCTCATCAGTGTCTCTGTGTCTCATCGGTGTCTCATCCGTGTCTCTGTGTCTCATCAGTGTCTCTGTGTCTCATCCGTGTCTCATCCGTGTCTCATCAGTGTCTCTGTGTCTGATCGGTGTCTCATCCGTGTCTCTGTTTCTCATCGGTGTCTCTGTGTCTCATCAGTACGTCGGTGAGAGTGAGCGGGCGGTCAGACAGGTCTTCCAGAGAGGACAGAACTCGGCTCCCTGTGTCATCTTCTTTGATGAGGTGGACGCGCTGTGTCCCCGACGATCAGGCCACGAGGTGAGAGCAAGGACCCACACCAGGACCCACTCTCACACAGGACCCACACCAGGACCCACACCAGGACCCACACAGACCCCCACTCCCATTACCCAGGTCCAGGCCTGCTCCAGTACGTGTGTCCTCAGTCCGAGGCTGCAGCATGGGAACGTAGCCCCCACTTTAATGGGGCTTCAGTGTTCCCACTGAGTCCCTCCTCAAGGATCTGCTCCTTGTCCTAGTACAAAGTTCCTGCTGTAAACACTGAAATCCCCAAACATTTCCAACGCCGTCGGCACATTCTGACATGTCTGAATTAGCCAGTTGTGCCGTGTTCCTGTGTGTTGCCAGTCCGGGGCCAGTGTACGGGTGGTCAACCAGCTGCTGACAGAGATGGACGGTCTGGAGGCCCGCCGGCAGGTGTTCATCATGGCAGCAACCAACAGGCCAGGTTTGTATGGCAGGGCGTCCTGTCTGGATTAAAGCGGTTTTAACTGGAAAAGAGAGTAAACAACTGTTCAAATGTTGATATTAGCAACTGGTCTTGGTGGTTTTTATGATCCACATCACTGTCCTGCTTACGTGGGACCAACACCAGTCGCTGGTGCCCAGTAGCAGGTCCTTTATGAGCCTTGGCTCCGCCCATCTTGGCGAGGTTGATGTGAGACGCATTAGTGGCTCTTTCCTTTATGATCAAGACTCTTTCAGGTGGATCTTGTTTGCTTCAGTTATCTCATCAAGTAAAGGATCTAATGATCACATCCCTCTTCCATGCAGCTTTCACAGTGAAATGTCTTGGAAATGTGTCAACAAAGTGTTTCTGCGTCTTGTTCTCGCCAGATATCATCGACCCTGCGATAATGCGGCCGGGTCGGCTCGATAAAATCCTGTATGTGGGTCTGCCCTGTCCAGCAGACCGTCTGTCCATCCTGCTCACTATAACTAAGGTAAAGGGGTCCTACACGTTCATGGAGGTTAGACTTTAGACCAAGAGCTCCGGTACCGGATGCTGTTCTGGGACTCGATTGTGTCTGAAAGTTAAAGTACAGGAAGGTCCGAGGTCTGAATCAGCTGACTGAAGGAACAAAGTCCAACAAAGTCACGCTCATCAGACGACTGTTTGTGGAACAAAGAAAAGGGATTGTGCTCGGGATAAACCACAACTGGTTTTCCTCCAGAGCCTCACCTCACAACAGGGGAGGGCCGGTTCAGGGCCGGTCCAGGCTCAGGGCTGGAACGGGCTCAGGGCTGGTCCTGGCTCAGGTATGGTCCAGGTTCAGGGCTCAGGGCTGGTCCTGGCTCAGGGCTGGTCCGGGCTCAGGGCTGGAACGGGCTCAGGACTGGTCCGAGTTCAGGGTTGGTCCAAGCTCAGGGCTGGTCCTGGTCCGGGCTCAGGGGTGGTCCTGGTCTGGGCTCAGGGCCGGTCCGGGCTCAGGGCTGGAACGGGCTCAGGACTGGTCCGAGTTCAGGGTTGGTCCAAGCTCAGGCTGGTCCTGGTCCGGGCTCAGGGCTGGTCCTGGTCTGGGCTCAGGGCCGGTCCGGGCTCAGGGCTGGAACGGGCTCAGGACTGGTCCGAGTTCAGGGTTGGTCCAAGCTCAGGGCTGGTCCTGGTCCGGGCTCAGGGCTGGTCCTGGTCTGGGCTCAGGGCCGGTCCGGGCTCAGGGCTGGAACGGGCTCAGGACTGGTCCGAGTTCAGGGTTGGTCCAAGCTCAGGGCTGGTCCTGGTCCGGGCTCAGGGTGGTCCTGGTCTGGGCTCAGGGCCGGTCCGGGCTCAGGGCTGGAACGGGCTCAGGACTGGTCCGAGTTCAGGGTTGGTCCAAGCTCAGGGCTGGTCCTGGTCCGGGCTCAGGGCTGGTCCTGGTCTGGGCTCAGGGCCGGTCCGGGCTCAGGGCTGGAACGGGCTCAGGACTGGTCCGAGTTCAGGGTTGGTCCAAGCTCAGGGTGGTCCTGGTCCGGGCTCAGGGCTGGTCCTGGTCTGGGCTCAGGGCCGGTCCGGGCTCAGGGCTGGAACGGGCTCAGGACTGGTCCGAGTTCAGGGTTGGTCCAAGCTCAGGGCTGGTCCTGGTCCAAGCTCAGGGCTGGTCCTGGTCCGGGCTCAGGGCTGGTCCTGGTCGGGCTCAGGGCTGGAAGGGGCTCAGGGCTGGTCCGAGTTCAGGGTTGGTCCAAGCTCAGGGCTGGTCCGGCTCAGGGCTGTCCTGGTCCGGGCTCAGGGGGTCCTGGTCCGGGCTCAGGGCTGGTCCTGCAGCAGCTCCCACATCCACTTCAAGCTTAAGAAGCTCCTCCCGGTGCAGCGCAGCAAGAACTGGAGTGCTTTAACAAGTCCGTCAAAAGTGGACAGGACCAGGTCCTGTTGACGTGATCATCCAGGTCTGGAGCGTGATCCAGGGCCAACCCTCCTCCCAGTCCTTCCCCAGCTGGTTTCTGTCGTGGTCGTGTTTGAGGCACCTTTAGATTTACACCTTCATATTTCATAACGACTCGCAGCCTTCAACATGATTAAAAAGCTGATGGAGTCACGGTGAAAGTAATCCCAGGGTTGTCTGTTAGGGGGGGACCCGACCTGTGCTGGACCAGGACGTGGGCCTCCAGGAGATCGCCCACGACGAACGCTGTGATGGTTTCACGTGAGTGCCACCTCAAACGTTCCGCTCGCCCGTCACCTTCGGCAGCAGGTGGGGATGATGTGTAAAGGTGCGCCCGTTTGTTCCAGCGGCGCGGACCTGACGGCGTTGGTGAGGGAAGCCTCCCTCAGTGCTCTGAGGGCCTTCCTGGACACTCAGCACGCCTCGGAACCGGCTTCAGGTAACCTCCACCCCCACCCCGTCCCTCCGCCCCGCCCAACACTGACATATGGAACACACCACAGTTGGGGGTCGGACCAGAGTTGGACCAGTTGAGGGTCGGACCAGAGTTGGACCAGTTGAGGGTCGGACCAGGGTTGGACCAGTTGGGCTCTGGAGGGTTTAACCCACAAACTGGGCCCCCGTTTCTTTATAAGGGATTTGAACATGAGTCTGAAACAGAAACGAGGAGCTGTAGAGCAGCTTCAGCACTAGTTCAGCTTCATGTCTAAACCTGTGGAAGGGGGAGGAGCCCCAACCTGCCACCGCAGGATCCAGGATTTCCCCGAGGAAGCGCCCAACATTTTTCTGCTCCTTTGAGCCTGCTGGCAGAACCACCCGGTCAGAGGTAGATGTGCTCCCCTCTATGGACACTAGGGGTCACACGGAGCGGGTCAAAGGTCATGTGGTGGGTCTGAAAGCGTCAACACGAGGAAGAAAAACCAAACTTCCCCTTTGAGTTCGACAACCATTTTAGATTTGGGGGTAAACCTGGAAGAACTCTGGTCCAACTCTGGTTCCAAACATCGGTTCCACCCTCAGAGGAGGGATTGAACCAAGACTGTGAAACGAGAGGAAGTCCCAACTTGTTCCACATCTCGGCTAAAGAGGTTTTTCATGACCAAACCTCAGAAAAGACGTCCAGCGGCTCCTGAACGTCCCTCGGTGAGGTGGACGTTCCTCAGGAGCTGCTGACTGTTGATTGTTGTCCACAGGTCCCAGATTGTCCAGCAACGCTGCGTCCAACATCAGAGTGACCCGGCAGAACTTTGACGATGCCTTCAAAAAAGTTTGTCCGTCAGTGTCCAAAAAGGTAAAATTTCTGGCCAACACCTTTAAACATGTCCCACAAATCCAGGTGTCCTAAACAGAGCAAGAGTGTAGCTGCTTGTCCCTCCTGTGGGGGACCAGAGGTTTCAGGTAGTCAATGTTCTGCGCTGGTAAAAAACCTGAGAAGATCAGAAAAGTCTCCAGACAAAAATGAGGACAATGGACCACCTGAAGACAAGTTGGACTCGTCCACCGTCCCACGTCTGGAGACAATGTGGTCCTGATGGTGGTCCACTGAAGACATTTGAGGCCTTTTAGGACTTTGCACCTTGCTGTGTGCTGCAGGGCTGGACCTGCGTGGACAGCCAGCCCTGGACTTGTCCCCCATGTGATCAGTCAAGCTTCTGTCTGGTCTCCCCCTGGTCGGGGACGCCGCCGTCTCCTCCTGTCCACTTCAGTCGTTCACCTGTGCCGCTCTTCTCTCTGTAGGACCAGAAGATGTACGAGCAGCTCAGAGGCTCCATCAGCAGATAAGAGCGGACCTCCCGTCCTCCCCCTGGAGGACACAACCTTCCCGGCTTTATGTCCCAGTAGGACGACGTCCAAGGAGAAAATGCCTGAAATTCCATTTGTGTTTTTTGTAAATGTAATTTTCAACTCGTAAAAACAAATTACAAAAAAATATTTAAGTGCGAGAAATGTCTCCTGTCGTGATTTTGACTCGTGAAGCCGAAGTCCAGCTTTCATCTGAAGGAAGGACACAAGCGTCCCAGTCAAACCATGACTCAGCAGTTTTAAGTCCAACTTTCACCTGAAGGGAGGGCACAAGCGTCCCAGTCAAACCATGACTCGGCAGTTTTAAGTCCAGCTTTCACCTGAAGGGAGGGCACAAGCGTCCCAGTCAAACCACGACTCAGCAGTTTTAAATTCAGCTTTCATCTGGAGGACACAAGCGTCCCAGTCAAACCACGACTCGGCAGTTTTGAGCAGTTCAACTTTATTTTAGAGCATCTGTAACAGTGAGGGTCTGCAGGTGCTTCACACACCCCAAACAGACCCTGGAAGGCAACAGTGGTGGACAGGTACAGTGGACAAAGGTGCAACACCTCTGGAGATGAAGGGCAAGAACCTCGTGGGCACCAACATTTCCAGAACATTCTGAGCAGGAATTAGTTGCTTTGGTTAAATCAATCAAAGCTTCAGTTATCCAGACGGACAGAGTGCACGTGCGCACGCACGTTAGACAGCCTGAGCAGGAGCTTTAACATCAACATAAAAGGAAATTTCACTGGGGTTAAAGGTGAATTAGAGCAAAGGTGCTTTGGAGAGGAATCCTCTAACACTTTTATTAATCATTTATCTGTTTAAAATCTAAACATGTGAGTCGCCTCTGTGCATCCGAGCTGGGCTGAAATCCCTGGACATTCCCGATGGTTTGCATGGACACCTTATTTCTGAGTGTTTAACACACAGAAGCTGTTAAAGCTGCGTCCTTCCCGACCCACTTATTCTTGCTTGACGTCTCCCTTCAGCTTCCTCTTGATCCGAGAGTACGGACTCAGCGTGTCGTCCATGATGAAGCTGTAGAGGACCTGGATCCAGGACGAGTACTGGGGAAGGTCCTCGTAATACTCTGCCGCTATTTTCTTCACCTGTGAAACCAAAGAGGAACGTTAAAAAGGCGCCTCGTTGGTTCCGAGGCTTTTCATTCTGCCGATTCCAGGAAAGGCGGTACTGACCATGGGGAGCCTGCAGCCTGGAATGCTGGGGAAGTCGTGGTGCTCGTTGTGGTAGCCCACGTTGAAGGTCAGCAGGTTGAGGGAGCCGTAGTAGGAGTACGTCTCGTGGCCTTTGAGGAACATGTAGTGCTCGGCGATGAAGTGACCGGAGATGGGGTGCAAACCCATGCCCAGCATGGACCCGGCAAGCATGTACACGACAGGCTTGGCCCCCCAAAACCAGTAGAGCAGGAGGTCAAAGGCCAGCTGCACGCCCACGTTGGTCACCTCCAGCTGACTGATGGGCTTGGGATTGATGCAGAGCGGCCGGATGGCGTAGAACAGCGGCTGCAGGATGATCCAGACGAACTTGCGGAAGCGCGTGCAGAAGAACCATCCTTCCAGCTCGGTGGGAATATCGACATCCACCCCGTCGCCGCCCAGGTAGCGATGGTGGTCCAGGTGATACCGCTTGAAGGAAGCAGAATAGGGAAGGCCGATGGGCAGGTTGGCAAACATGGCGAAGTACCGGTTCCACATGGCCTTGCTGTTCCCAAAGGCCGTGTTGTGGGACACCTCGTGGATGGCGAGCGTCATGGAGTGGTTGATGCAGCTGCCGAACGTGTACGTCCAAAACAAGACCCATTTCCAGCTCAGATCTTTGACCAGGTAAAAGGCACAGAACTGCACCGCCACCATCAGGACCACGATCCACTTCAGCCTGGGGTCCGGACCCATCAGAGACTTGATCTGTGGGTATTTAGCTGAGAAAATGGAGACAAAACAGGAGGTTGGAGAGAGATTCACTAAATCTCACACACACACACACACACACACACACACACAGATCCACCCTCTTTGGCTGGATCGGAAACCTTCATTTCCGACTGTGACACTCCGGCTCGGCCGCTCCGGTCCCGAACCTTCCCGACCCAGTCTTGGTCTGGACGCTTCGCCTTCGCTCTTGTAAAACCTCTGTGTGTGAGCTGAAGTTAACTAGCCGCGTATAAACCGGTTGTGTGAGCGCTGGTGGTCGCTAACGTGACACTTTAACCACTCTTTCGCTCCCTAACTGCGCGAGCTCGGATGAGCTCCTCTTCCGGGCCCGGTAGAACCGTTAGCTCCGTTAACCACGTTCGTCAGCGAGAAGGACAAAGTCAAACCGAACAAAACGGTGACGCAACTCATTTCGGTGCACGATAAAAGGGGAATAACGATGTTTCTGTCGTAACACAGACAACTAAACCGAAAAAAAGTGTTTTACTAAGGTTAGCATGATGCTACATGCTAACTCACCCAAGATCTCCTTCCGCCTGTCCGCGTGCGGCTGCTCCGTGTAGACCCATTCGTAGTCGTCTCGGGCGACTCGGTTCCCCATGATCGATTTGAGCTTCTAACGCAGCTTTGGGAAGCGGTACCGAACGCTGTGGATCCTCCCTGGATCCGCTGTGGATCCTCCCTGGATCCTGCCGCTTGGTTGGTTATCTGACGTCAGAAAGCCAAGTCCGCCCCCTACGTGCGCTTCCTCCCAACTGCAGCAACAGCAACGATAGGAGCAACAGTAGCAACAGTAACAGCAGCAATAGTAGCAGCAGCAATAGTAATAATAGTAGCAATAGTAGCAGCAGCAATAGTAATAATAGTAGCAATAGTAGTAGCAGCAATAGTAATAATAGCAGCAATAGTAGCAGCTGCAACAGTAGTAGTAGTAGCAGCAGCAGCAGCAGCAACAGTAGCAACGATAGGAGCAACAGTAACAGCAGCAATAGTAATAATAGTAGCAATAGTAGCAGCTGCAACAGTAGCAACGATAGGAGCAACAGTAGTAATAGTAGCAATAGTAGCAGCAGCAACAGTAGTAATAGTAGCAGCAGCAATAGTAATAATAGTAGCAATAGTAGCAGCAGCAATAGTAATTACAGTAGCAGTTGCAACAGTAGCAATAGTAGCAGCAGCAACAGTAGCAATAGTACCAACAGTAGCAGCAGCAATAGTAGCAACAGTAGCCATAGTAGCAGCTGCAACAGTAGTAATAGTAGCAGCAGCAGCAACAGTTGCAGCAGAGCAGCAGTAGCAGCAGCAGAGCAGCAATAGTAGCAACAGTGACAGTAGCAGCAGCAGAGCAGCAATAGTAGCAACAGTAACAATAGTAGTAGCAGTAGCAGCAGAGCAGCAATAGTAGCAACAGTGACAGTAGCAGCAGCAGCAGAGCAGCAATAGTCGCAACAGTAACAATAGTAGTAGCAGTAGCAGCAGAGCAGCAATAGTAGCAACAGTGACAGTAGCAGCAGCAGCAGAGCAGCAATAGTAGCAACAGTGACAGTAGCAGCAGCAGCAGAGCAGCAATAGTAGCAACAGTGACAGTAGCAGCAGCAGCAGCAGAGCAGCAATAGTAGCAACAGTGACAGTAGCAGGGCAGCAGCAGCAGAGCAGCAATAGTAGCAACAGTAACAGCAGCAGCAGGGCAGCAGCAGCAGAGCAGCAATAGTAGCAACAGTAACAGCAGCAATAGGGTGCAACTGGGTCGCGTCCACCTGCGGGCGGCATCAGTTGGGAGGTGGCCGGTGGCAGGAGAGGCGTCTGGACGAGGACTGCCAAGGGCCCCTGAGCAGGGCAGCAGATACTCAAGGAATCGCACTCGCAGCAGCATCCTTGTCAGTGATGCAGAGCTGTAAAGCGTGGCGGTGCTCTCAATGGTGGCGCCAGGTTCTGGTGCTGGTTCTGGTACCAGGGCGCCACAACACCCGTTTGTGTCCAGGGTGGAGGAGAAAACGCTGAATCTGAAGCTGCCGACGTCATTTATAACACAGTTATAATCACTGTGCAGGTTCAGGTGCATTTTAATAAGTTTAATGTTTACATTTGTAACAAAAACCATACAGTCGCCTTCAACTTAAAGGATTTGGTTGGTATACAAACATTAAATATATAATACAGTTTCACAATCTACACTTTAAAGTACATGAAGATTACATGAACATTTTAGCTTATTAGCGCAGTGAAAGGCCAACAGGTCTGGTTAGAGCAGGGGCGTCCACGTCCAGTCCTCGGGGGACACGGCCCAGCCGGGTCTCCTGTTGGTAGGACAGGAGACCCGGCTGTTGGGGGCCGGATCTGGACCCTCCTGGGTTCCAGTGATCCAAAAGTGAAATCATATCCACAACTCACAAGCAAAGAAAACAAGGTTCCGCTCTGGAAAAGTCACGAGAAGCTGGAAAAAGGAAGATTTTAGCTTTGGGAAACATGTTTAACGCATCGTTCATTGGATTTCAGGGGACATAAGTGACCCTGGAGGGGGTCCTGGTGTGGATCTTGAAACTCGTTTAAGTTACATTCATGACTGAAAGCATGTCAAATCTAGTTTTAAGAGATTATTTTCATCCCAACACCTTGGATCTGTAACTCCGGGTCGCTGAGGGGCTGCAGAAAGGAAGCGAACGGGCAGGGAAGCGGAGCGCAGAGGCACGCAGCGAGGAAGCAGGTCTGCCAAGGAGACCATTCCCAGAGTGGGAATACTCTTCAGGCCACAGCAGCGTTCCTGATCCACAGAGCTGGGGAGTTATTCTCATCTGACGGAGATGAATCAATGTGCGTTTAATTGATTTACTTTCCAAAAAAGCCTTGTTCCTTTGATGAAACGTTCTTTGATCAAGTGTCTGTAAAACTGAAGACGCAGACCTGAGCAGTAATATTCAATCACCTGCAGCTGTTGGAGATCCAGAGGTTCGGACTCTTCCCAGGTCAGATTAATGCTACGCGTGCGTGTGTGTGTGTGTGTGTGCACGTGCGTTAAACTGCATCCAGCTGCATTTATGGCACCAAATTCATGTAGCAGATAGTTTCAACCATTGATTAAAAGCGTCGTTGTAGACTTTTGCTGGTAGTTGTACAAACACAAAGGGTGTGTGTGTGTGTACTGGTGAGTGTGTGTGTGTGTGTGTGTGCCATCACACACCGGACTGTGGTGCCAGGAGGAGAATAGCTGGGAGCTTCCATCATAGGAGGAGGCCTAATATCAGAAAGGTAGGGGACCAGCAGATGAAGAGTCAACAGGACAGACGATGGGGGGGGGGGGCAGTCAGTCAAACCCTAAATCACCTTAAATACACGATGGAGCAGAACTTTCATTTCTTGCTGCGCAGCCGTTTGGATTGTCGTGGAAGGTCGGAGCCTTTCCTCCGCTTGAGCGAGGACGCCCCCTCGCCTTCTGCTTGTCTGGTTAGTGCACAGGGGGGGACGCCGCCGTGAGCGAACGCGCTAACCGAGGTGCCGGCGATGGTGGGAGCCACGGCGCTGGTGCTGGGGGCGGCTCTGGGCTCCCCCAGGGCAGCAGTGCTACTGTCCAGCAGCTCGCGCAGCTTGTGCTCCAGCTCGGCCAGGCGGGCGTTCTGCTCGGCGATCACCTGCGTCTGCTCCAGCAGCTTCTGCTCCTGGTCCTGCAGCTGCTTCTGCTGCTCCAGCTGCTTGACGCGCAGCTCCTGCATCTCCCTGCGCAGCACCGTCATCGAGGCGCCGTTCACTTTCACCTGCTGCTGCACCTTGGTCATCTCCGAGCGCGACGGCGTGTTCTTGGCCAGCAAGGACATGGTGGTGAGGGAGGTAGAGGGGCCCGCCACTGAGGAAACAGCACAAAGAAGACAGAATCAGCTGACTCGGACAAACACAACAACTGGGACACATTTAGCAACGCGGGCTGTTAGCATCATTAGGCTAGAGGCGTTGGCTGCACACGCTCGCCGCCTGCGTGAGGGTTGCTGGTGCCGTTCTTGGACCGAGACAGCTCTGAGTTTATTTGATTCGGGCGTGACCTAAAAAGGCCAGAGGAGCCACAACCCAGCCAAGCAACAGTGAGAGACTCCAGATGGGAGGCGAGAACAGTCATGTGACCTAATCCCCCCCCGGCTATTTTACCTGGTGCAGAGCCGATGAGGCGGCCAGACAAGTCTCCCCCGGGTAGCTTCTTCTTCAGGATAGGAACGATCTTCTCATCAAAATACTCCATGGCCATTGAGGAGATGTCCCGCAGCTCCTGCAGGACCTCGTGAGCTCGCTGAGGCGCTCGTGTGGAGTTGACATAACGCAGCACGCGGTAAATTTCATCGATGACCTGAAGGAACACGGGAGGGGCGGTGAACACGCGCAGCAGCAAACTCACAGCAAACGGAGAGAGAGCAGCAGACCTTTCCAGGAATGAAGCAGCAGAGGTTGGAGTCGACGTATTTCATGAAGGTCATGTTCAGCAGCGACAGGCGCGTCTCCACGGCAGCCAGGATGTCTGCATGACGGGCAAGGGAGTGGTTCCTCCTCTCCGACTCCCGCCTGAACACAGGTTATGACACACACATGAAAACAGAACCTTTGCTGAGAATTAAGCTCGCACAGTCTGAGCGGAGGGGACCGTGGGGCCACTACGAGCCACTTCTGAGCTTCCCCGTCCCTGAGAGCTAACTGCTGGGTGTGTGTTCAACACTGTCCAGCTGCAAAAACATCTGCGAGGCCACCATGGTTAAAGCAATAAGCCCCACAGCCATCTGGCCCCAGGAGAGGGGGGGGGGTTCGCTATCTTTGTGAGGCCACATGCTGGAGGCCACCCTCCCTGGGGGAGTGCAGGGGACTCCAGGACCGGGACTGGAGGGGGGGTGGGCCTGTTGGCCTCCTCAAACCAGATGAGACGAGAGCAAAATGGCTGGACAAAGTCAGCAAGTCATCGCAGCCCTGAAAGAAACGGCTCCAAACATCATACTGGCACCAGCAGCCCCCCCCCCAGCAGAGGCTCCTCAACATGTTTGGGGAATGAGAGTGGCTGCAGCACCCCCTGCTGGCAGGAGAGGGCGCTGTTCGATCTGCGCCTCTAAAATCCGTTTTGCGTTTTCTAACATAAGCCAGTATGTTAGCGAGCGTTGCCACACGCCTGAGTCATGCAGCTTTGGGCAACAGCTTCCCCCTAAGAAACCAAGCTGCAATTTAAAAGCTACACTTTAAATGGACTTGCTCGATAACGTAATCGGTGGAAGGGCTCCAACATCTCCGTCGGTGTTTGCAATTTGTGCTGTGCGACTACAAACCTGGGTAGCTGGGCTTTGACCTGCCTCTGGCACAAACTGTGGTAGCGCTCCACTTTGAGAAACCCCTGATTTAGGACCCGCTGGCAGATCATGTCCATGCGTTTACACACCTGGAGGGCAAAAGATAAAGCACATACATTGTAAACTAAAAGAATGGGACGACATTTCCACACATTTGGGGTCGTCACTTCCCATAAATCCTACAGGACGATACTTTATGGGTGGGTCTAACTTCAAGGAGCTGGTCCACCTCGGTGAAGGTGCAAACTCAAGGTTTCCCACAAAACAACAGCCCTTTAAAGTCCTTGCACGGACATGAGAAGAGTCCCTAAATGAGCAGCAACACTGTGTAGCGTATAACTGGTAAGAGTTCCCTCTTATTTCTGTAACTATGAGAAGGGAACAAGGGCCAGGATGGAGGGCCAGGAGGGGCGACAGTGTGCTCCACTTCAGAAGCTCTCACCTATAACAACGACACAATATTACAGCGACAGTTTCCTCATATTCACGTGCATTTATGCTGCAATTGTTCTGTTAAAGCTATTTTGTCTCATCTGTCCAGGAGCTTCTTCTAATGGAGGAGGGGGGCGTCAAGGGCATCTGACAAAACTCCAGAAATGGACCAACAGAGGAGACAAAAACATGCAGAAACGCAGGAGCACGTGCAATTACTGTTGCATGTGCATGTGACATGCATGGTCCTGAGGAATAAATCGCATGTGAAGCTCATGTCAGACAAGATTTCATGTCGCTGTAGTTGGAAAAAAACGACCAAACTGATCATTTCATCTTGCAGAAGAGCAAAGTGATTTCTTTTCATATAATATAAACGACCGTGCAGCTGTCCTCAGTTTAGCTGCTTATTCAAAAACCACCATAAATGATGGGATGTCAGGTAAACGGCATCGTTTAGAGATTAGAGCCCAGAAGTGGCTCCGGTCCCCGGACAGCAGCCCCGCAGGCCCGCTGCTAACTGGGCAACATCATCAAGACTGCGGACACGGCTGCCACCCCCGCTGCAGAGACATCTGAAAGCGACTCATAAATGCTGCCGAATCTATGGAATCGCACTGAAATGCAACGCTGCAAGGATACAAGCTGTAAATACATCCAAGACGAGTGGTGCCCTCTCCAGTGGGCTTGTTTTTGTTCTTACCGAACGCAGCAGGCTAATTTCGTCATAGGACAGAAAACTGAGAATGGTCTCAATGGCCACAATGGGGAGTCCTAAAAGCGGATTGTTCTGGTCCGGAAGAGGGACTGACTGCAACAAGGACACCGCGTCGGGGACCAGAGACCCAACACATCCATCAACTCTGTCGACGACGGCCGCCATCTTGCTTCGCTGAAGAAGGCGGAAGTGACGCTGCACACCAAGCGCTCGCGGTCTGAAAAACACGGAAGCACTAATCTGCTCCAGAAAAGTGTACAAATCATGCGTGTAAAGTCTCGAGTTGGTTCCAAAACGCATATATTTACATAACTTCTTAAGTTGAGTCCGTTATATGAACAACTAATGGCAGACATCGAATTGACAGAGTCTGTGAGAAGTTTGATCTCTGTAGTCAAAGGAAAGAACAGCACTTTCAAACGAAGCCACCTGCTGCCCCTAGTCTCCTATTGTCCCATTTAGAATTACCTGATTTTGGGGTTCTGGTTCCCCACTCGGTTTCTGCTCTGTGAGATATTTGTTTCTTTTTGACTCATTGGCTGCTGTTATCCTGACTCTTGATCTTCAATAAATACTGGGCCACCTTTTGAACAGAACAATCTCATGGTTCTGTGTCAGTTTTTGGACACAGGAGCCTTCTGGGAAGACCTTTCTGCCTCCTCTTCCTCCTCCGTCTCCCTGACATCGAGGATCCAAAAAGGAGGCTGGAAAAATCCAGGCAACAGAACATTCCTCATGTTCTTGGATTCAGCTTTTGTCGCATTGTTCCTGTCGTTTAGGGAGAAGTCATCACACAGGTGACACAACAGATCTGCCTGTGTTTTTACTGCCATTGATGGTTACGCAACAGTCTGTTCCTCTTGAAGCACAATAAAGTGGTCAAAGTAATTTCCCTTATTGTGAACCTTCTCCAAGACGTGATGAAGCCATTGCTTACATAACTGTTGAGGGCCAGCACAGGAGGAAAGCAGGCTCTTCATGATTTTATTGCAAGTAACACTGAGCTGCGATCTAAAGACTTAAAATACTTTTGAGCTCACAAGTACGTCAACCAAAACAAAGTGTCTCTGAAGTGCGCCGCTATGCACATCTGTCCAAGCAAAATCCTTCTGGATTTTATTTCATGTCCGATGACTCCAGCTCATTGAGGAACCTCTGACATTTAGTCATGAGCACTTTAATGGCCTCTGTGACCAGAACATCTGGAGGTAGGATTCCAGTTGTCTCCACGGTAACTGGAAGGACAAAGAATCATCGTCAGGTATTTAGAAAGAATGCAGAAGGAATAAAACATGGAAAAAAGCACAGAATGACTAAAAGGAAATGGAAATGTCTTCGCTTTCTATTTATCTGGTGCCTAAAGATTTAAGGGGCTTTTTCATATTTTAGTAAGTAAAAATCATTTTCAACACTCAAGAACAAAGATTTGTAATCTGAAATATCTACTGATGGTATCCGTGAAGTAAAAATGTTCTCTCCATTGTAGAGCTGAGAGATCGACTGTCTTAAACCCATTTATTATTCCATAAATTGATCTCCGAGTCCAGAATCCTCAGCTCGCACCCTCAAGTCGATCAAAACCAGTCATGCGCAGCTGCCGTTGTTCCATCACTGGAACCAGTTTAATGTTTTCACAGTGGACGCGAGTCCAAACTGGGAACGTACAGATGAAATGGTCTCGATGTCTCCCCAGCTTCACCACGTTCTTCAGGTCGTCATGTCGCAGGACTTCCCTGCTGCACGTGTCCAGGCGGCTGTTGGCCACTTTGGCCACTTTCTTTCCTGGAGGTGCAGAGATGTGATGTCATTAATGAATCTTCATGGTTTTACCACCGGCTCATGCACGGCTCATGCACGGCTCATGCACGGCTCATGCACGGCTCATGCACGCTTTCAGCCTCAAACAGCAACACAGGAAAAACAGGAAACGCAGGAGTAATTAGTCAATACACAAGTCTTCTTTTGTTTGTGCTTATCTTCCAAGACTCCTGCAGTTGATCTGGATTTCTTTAGAAATTTCATGCACCTCCTTTTTAAAAAAAAAAGAAAAAAAAAGATTTTATTCATTTCTAATAATGAGGCTAATGTCTGCATCCAAGTCTCAACGGGCCGGTGGGCTGATTCTTCCCAGTTCTGTGGTCGGCACATTTCAAAGCTCGACACAAGTGGGGCTTTGTGTTGTGCACGAGCGAAACCAAACGCTCCTTTTCCAACATGGCTGAATTTGAGGCGACGGAAGTTTTCTGCTCTGACTGCAGAGGTGAGGAGGTGCAGATCAGGCCGTTTCAGGAGGTCTGGATTCATTCATCATCCACGTTTAACAAGGTGCAGCCTGTCAGGACGTCGGGTCCTCGGGTCTAACGGGAGAAATCGCCGCTGTCGTCTGTGACTGGTCGTGTAGCGTGAGGAGGAGGGGTCTAACCTGGGATATTTAAAGGCCATCTCCCTTCACTTCACTGCTAAACAAGACAGATTAGATCTAAAAACAAAGCTAGCTACATTAACATTAACACTAGCTGAGACAGAATTAAAGGGGCGGTTGATAAAGAGCCACATGTACAGGTACGATGTGGACTTTCCCAGAATTCCACGATCACTTAAACGCCACCAGAGTGATGATGTGAGCAGCTCTGCTAGCTTCCCGTGGCATCGACCACCATACAAACACCCCAGAGGTGCCTGATGTTTCAGTGGAAACTAGAGTTTCCCTGGATTATAGAACAATATGAAGCTTTGGTTTTATTTCCCAGTTTTATTTCAGCTCAAAGAAAGTTTTCATTATAGATTTGGGATGCAAAACAGTATAAATACTGTTATTCCATCTCCACACAGCTTTAAACAACAGGTCGTAACCCACCGAAAACAGCGCCACACCGGGTCCAATCTCGTCTATCAGGGTCCCATTTGTCCGTGTCAGCAATTGCTCAACCAATACAAAACTACGACATGAAGTTTCAGAGGTTTCTGTGCTCGGATCAGCGTCTCCAACAACAGCCTCGGGCAGAAACGCGTTCCTACCGTTAGAATCTTCCAGGTCGATGACGCCTCGGAAGAAGCACCGTTGCAGTCGTTCCGCTTTCTCTCCTTCCACTGGTTCCAGGAGGGTGATTTCTGGCAGGAGTCGGTAGCTGGCCGTAGCCACGGGGGAAAATTTAGCATGGTCCTTGCCTAAAGAGAGAGCAGCATTTGACTTGTGACACCTCTCAATAAAATACCGTAAGTTACCTGAGCAGGAAGGAGCGGTCACTCACCGATGCCTTTGATGCAGTGCATAATAATGTCCAATTCCTGGCCTGGCCTGAGCTGAGCTATCAGGATGTCACTGTGCACTGGTCCAATGCTGCAGTTAGCAAACACATCTGCCTGATTCCCAATGGGAACCCAGTGAATGTCCTTGGAATAGACTATTGGACACAGCACAGGAGAAAAGCATCTCACAATGGAGCCGCGGGCATTTCATTTGGTGGTAAAGTGGTCACCGAGTGTGTCCACAAAGCAAGAATCCAGACCTGGAGGCCCATCGAGTCAGACATACAGCAGGTGTCGAGAGCCTGAACCATATAGACCCGACCGGTCTTTAAATGACAACATCAATCGATCAATAAGGGATGTTCTGGCTTTATTGTACGTGGCCTCACAGATTTATTGATCTAAACCTGAACGGTTTTGTACATGGCTCAGAATTTATCTATAAAGACATATACAATGTTTGTGTAGAGGCCAAAGATGAGCTTTTATTTGACAGAACAGCGCCGCCCAGCGGTAGAGTGTTGCACTGCAGGCACACACGCTGAATGTGGCCGACATGAAATAATAATAATAATGTTATTAGTCGCTTTGGCCTGTGAAAAGACTATTTGACAGAAATCTCTTTCACTTTGTCACTGTAGTCGCCCATTTATCAGGAATTATCCAGAGTGGCTCTCGAATGTTCTTAGTTCCCTGAGACTCTACGATGTTTCCTCAGGTTTGAATCCTTTCACACTGGAGATGAAGGTATATACGCCTACCCATGTGATTCAGATAGAGCTCTCGGGGGTCAGATGAGTCTTTGCTGGATGCTGGATTTCTGCTGCAACTGATCTTCAGCTGGAGCTGAATCGTGTCGATTTCTGAACCTTCATTCTCAGTCGCTTCGTCTCCTGAAGATACAAAGTGAGAGAACGGCTGAATGATTGATGGGGAAACACACACACACACATTTTTATTATAGTCATTTTACCACTGTTCCTGTACTCAAAGAGTCGAGGGTCGGCTTTGATCGGGATGAGGCCTAGTCTATGTGCCAGAACTTCATCCTGGACGATAGATGTGTTGTTGTAGATAAAAACCTTCTCGATGGCCATGGTGGGCACCTACGAAAGTAAAACACACACGTGTAAAACCTGAATGATAGAAGACTTTAACCTAAAACTTTTAATTAATCAATAACTTAATAGAAGCCTGAAACATTTCCTCCTCACAACTCAAAGACGAGCAGTTCTGAAACCAACCAAACTGCTGATTCATCAAGTGCTAACGATGCTAACGGTTCCTCCACAACTGTCCAGCTGTGACTGCTCATCTTGTCCAAGTGGTAGATGAGAAGAGAACCTGTCCTTTCGTCCTTTTGTCCTCTTGCTGCACCGCTGCAGCTTCCTGCTTTTGCCTCCAAGTGTCGGGAACAGGTAGCGCTTCGTTTCCCCGTCGTTTTAAACTTACATTTTCTTGTGTTTGTGCACATTTAAGCAGGTAGGATCCACAGATCCGTGAGGACCATCCTCGCAGCACCAGTTCAGAGACCACCGACAGGACGGCTGCCTGCAGCTCTGTAATCTAGAGTCAAGACCAGCCGCACGTTGAAGGACAAGGTGACATTCAGCAGCTGTTATGTTAGTTTCTCTGGTCCACCTGGTTGTTCAGGATCTTCAGCTGACCCCCCAGGCTGGTCCAGTAGGCACTAGGCATGATGGGGGCATCACCTCATCTGCCTCTCTTCTCTCCCTGATGACCCCAGCACTCTGGAACAGGGTGAATTTGGACTCATCCTGACCTTCTTCTTTGCTCCAGAGTCTTTATGCCTCACTGATCAGTGGTTTCCTGAAGGCCCCACAGCTGTTCTACCATCTCAGTTCACCAAAGTCTTCTCAACCAGACCAACATCTGCCTGACTGCTCTGCTGCCACGGAACATCTGGATGATGGAGCCACAGATGATCAACATGAACCCAAACCTCTGAGGAAGGAGCCGCACGGCATAAAGAGCCTGGAGAGGTGACGTGAACCTCATGAAGTCTGTCTAATATTCCTTTTATAATGTTGTCATGTTCATTTATTCCCCAACTTCTGATGCTAACGAGAACATTCAAACTCCACAGAGGGGGGAGCGTGTTTGAAGGACACAAACGGCTGCTGAAACTTTCAGATCCAAGAACAATTTGTTGTTTTCTTTGACTCTTCCCCAGAACCACCTCCGGGTTCCTTCCACCAGCCAAAGGGAGACCAACTAAAGGTGGATCTGAGAAAGTCCCACTGGTGATTGTGACCAAAATGATCAGTTATTACCGTTGTTGTTGCTGTTATTATCGTCATTATCACAGAACTGTTGAAACACGCTCAAAAAGTAAAGAGTGAAATCAATTTAACCAAGTTTAAAATCAAATAACAATGAATTTTCTTTTGGCAGAAATGTAATCTAAATAAATGATCTTTCATTAGATACATCTATTTAAATAGCCTGTTTATTTACTGTTTACACGCGTGTTCTGATCAAAACAATTGTCTTTAAACATCAAAGACTTCAGACAGACGTTTAATCAGGTTCAACCAAAGTAACTTGAGAGAGAAACGAGTGGAGCAACAAGACGCTCACCTCTGCTAGCAGGATCCTTCTGAAGGCATTGGTGATGGCTGCATCCACTCCCATCATGTCAAACTCCATTTGACTTTCATCCAGGTGCATTAGATCAATCTGGAAATTCTGGAAAATCAACCAACCAATCAATCAATCAATAAATGAATGTGCAACTTCTGAGATTTCTGTCTTCGCTCCTGAAACAGATATTTCATCAGAAACCTGCATCAGCGGCTGGAAACGGAAGCTGTGGCGTCATGGCAACATTAATTAGGTCCATTTAACATGTTAGTTATGTTCAGGGAATAAAAAGGTATTTTCCTACAGTCTTTATGACATCGCCAAATTAGAAGGAGAGAGAAACTAACAAGTCACCGGCCAAATATTTACCTTTTTAAATTTGGCCATATCCCACGAATCATCGAAGTTGGGGTAGTTTCCAGGGAAATCGGTTGTGTGAACCTTCCAAACACACAAATCAGTCAATATTAGGTACAGGCAGAAGGAATCTGGATAAAAGGATCCATGAGTGGTAAGACGAGACTACAAAATAGTCATTTTACCACTCAAACGTTGATTATAGACACCTCCAGAAAACAGGCAGCAGATTTGCTGAGATTTCATGGGCTGGAATTCCATTTTAAGAGTTTATTTCTAATCACGACAACATTATTGTCAACAGCTTATCATCAGACCAGGTTTAATCATGACAGGCTGTGGTGCAATGAGCATTAATTCATTTACATTTACTCTCTGGTCGTAAATATCATCCGTTAGCTTAGCAACACTTGAGCTAGCAGCTGTGGTTGCTCACTACCAACCACAGCTGTGATATAAACGCGGTTAAGAACCAGTGAATTCAAATGTGTGTGTATGATTTGACACACTACATGCGTGTACGCATTTATACATCCTGTGATATGAAGCCAAATGCGTACACATGTCACCGTTTTACTCGTTCGACAAAACTATGAAACGTTCTGATGTCAAACAAAACAACTTACATTTTTTACTCCAAATTCGCTCAGTATCACCCGATTCCGAATCTCTTCCACGTTCTTACTGGAGGCCGCCATTGTTGTTACTTCTTCTTCTTCTTCGTTATCATCGTCATTATCGTCACCGCCACCTTCTTCTTCTCCTTTGGCGGGTGGCAGGCCACCTTTAAGCGCATTACCGCCCCCGGCTGGTCAGAAGTGTTACTGCAGCAAGACTGTATTCGCTCTGCCTCAGAAATAGTTCTGACTCTCTCGCTCCCTGAGCAGCATCTCCTCCCTCCTCCAGCACACCTCATCCCCAACCTCGGCGTTGACGGCCGACTTTGTTTAGTCAGGGCAAAAGTACAAAAAAACCTGCTGTTTTGTAACATTTGGATGAGTAAAAATGCTTTTTACAATTTACGAAAACACATAATTATTGGGAATTTTAATTGCGCCACTGATTTGACTTTGGACAGCACAGGTGAATGTGAAAGGGCCGAAAATGTGATCCGACTAATAATAATAATGATATAATTAGAAAAAAGCCCTGCGATTGACTGGCGTCCAGTCCAGGGTGTACCCTGCCTCCGCCCATTGTGCTGGGATAGGCTCAAAAGATCAAAGATTCACAGAAGATGCTTGATCTTTCCACATCCAAAATCACGGAAGCTTTGATTCAAAGCAACATACTATGTTTGACCCTGCAGTGCAGTTGTGCTCCGTAGTGAATGAACCACAGTCAGCAGCAGTTCAGAATACCAGGTGAGACTCTGACAAGACAGGTTCTGACCCTGATGGGGGGTTAAAATGGGGGGTTTGAAGTTGCTCTCAGGATCTTTGCTAACGTCAACATCATCAGCGTTCTCTGTTCTAAAAAGAACCGCTAGAGCGAAGGCCTCTGAACCGTTACGTGGGGGGTTTTCGACCAGGTTTGTGAGGGAACGCTAACATCTGATGTGCTCATTAGTGTTGACGAGCTGAGCAAAGATGGACTCTGAATATCTGAAGAAACATCTGGGAAGTTTTCTGGCGGAGGGACTCGCCGAGGTGGCGGAAAAGCAGCCTGCCGACCCCATCCTGTTCCTGGCCCACTGGCTCTATAAGTGCAACGCAAACGCAGAGTATGAAAAGGAGGTCAGTGTGTAATCGTTGGCGTAAAAGGACGTTTTAATAAGGACGTTTTAATAGAAACAGTGTTGTTGGGTTATAACCCCTGACATGGTGCAGGTAATATTTAAAACTGGGCCTCATTTCGTCCATTTTTAAGAGCATGAAGGACTACTTATGTCAGGCTGAGCTGTCAACTCGCTGAGCATAAACACAACCATTGTTCTTCGCCCTTGAACGCGTCTGCAGAAACAGGCCAACCTGGCTCTGCTGGCGGAGGAGCAGGCCAGACGCAGCACAGAGGAAGCCGACCTGAAGAGGCTGCAGGAGGAGGAAAGGAGGAGCAGAGAGGCCCTGGAGGAGGCCGAGCCGCTGCGTCCTGAGGTGACGAGGCCGCAGACGCTGCGTTTTAACGCCACATTTATCTTCTGTCATGAATACTTTGACCTGAGGGTCTGGCTAATGTGGCTCCCTTTCAGTTTGATATTTGATGTTTTGGGATTTCATGTCTATCAGCAGTTTGAGGAGGGTGAGAAGAAGGACGTGGAGTCGCCTCCGGCTGCACGGTGAATAGGAGGAGCAGCTTCTGCTGATCGCAGGTGAGACGAACTGAGCAGAAGGCGCAGAAAGAAGACGATGGAATTTCATTAGGCCTCTCACAGCTGCATTAGGATGCTTTTGAGCAGCGTTTCTGTTAGTTTGTATCTCTCCTTAACTTAAAAGAAGCTCAGAATAAAGACTTCCCCTTGTCAATAACAGCAGATGAGTGGGCAATGATGTCATTTAAAGTCACCCTCAGATTCGTTGCTCTCAACGTCCACCATGAGGAATCTTTGGGTTTAGTCCCAAATCAAACCAGTGTTGACATTTTCAGATGTTTTCTCCAGATTGTGCAGGTTCAGGTGGCTCTCCACACCTTTCTGTGCCCTCTTAACTGAGGGCAAGATGACGAGGCCCTACTTTGAGGTCACCAGTTTGTTAGACATCCAACACAAGGTCTCTCTGAGCCCTGCAGCCGTTGCTATGATGGACAGCTAGTCTGATGCTCCACAACGACCCAACATGCTTCTCTCCAATGTCCTGCTGCCACTTTCTGTTCTTCCTGTTTACCCAGTTCCTGGTACCACCTCTATGTCCACATGTTTAAAATATTAATAAAATATCTCTTTTTAAAAAACATGCCACATTATATGTGAAACACATCACATGAAGAGAAAAATTAATAATGAGAACAACACTGTTTATCGGCTGTAACACTGTAAGTTGTATGAATTACCTTTATTCCTACTCACAACACAAACCCGTTAAACGGATAAACTAACCTGGGAAAATACATAACCAAACATGATCAGAGAACCTGTCAATATTAGTTATTAAACGGGGAATTATTTCTGAAGGAATACATTTCTGAAATAAAAAAATTGGAAAAATGTGGTAGAAAAACAAGAATGTGACTACCTGCTTGAAAGGTTTCACTGAAAGAATCAAAAGTATTACTAATATTCACAACCCCCTTGCATTCTTTACATAGTTATTGTTTTTCATACATAAAATGACAGGCAATAGAATATCGAGATCTAAGATGAATCAATTAAAATGACTAGAAAACGAACTGACACGGGCCAACAAAGTTGGACATTTTCACAGCTTTAAGTAGAGCATAAACAGGAAGTAGAATAGCACTTCCGGTTAAGGTGGGTTGTCCTTCCGCTTTCTCCATGCACGTGCTGTAAACAAGTCGTGCAAGCATGGATTTTTCAGGGAAGTGGCGGAATTTGCCAAAGTGCCCGAGTTTGAAGAACCTGACGGATGGAAAGTTCGGTGTTTTGAGGGAGAACCAGGACGCGGCCGTTCAGGATCTGACCAAAGCGCACATCGAGTCGTTCGACCAGGCTGTGACTGACGGACTCAACCGCGTCGTTCAGGTCAGCAGCACCTTTTATTTTGCCACGCAGAACTTGTTGCCGTATTTGTTTTATTTATTTTTTGCAATTCACCTTTAGTGAATTTTTGACTCGAGTGTTTCCTTTAAGAGCGTCACTGCAGCGTGTTTATGCCATTTACATGCATTTTCAATGTTATACCATTAGAGTTGCTGTGGTTGCCGGTGCATTTAGGTTGTAAATACATGTGTTAGCAGTATTTTTCCTGACGTGCACCAATATTTTCCTCCCTTTTCTGTGCTGCTGTCTCTCTTTAGTCCATCCGGCCGCTGGACTTTGCTGTCAAGAATGATACAGTCAGTCTTTCCTTTGTTGAAGCCACCATCCTCAAGCCGACGGTGGCCAAAGGGACCATCTGTAGTCAGATGAACGTCTATCCAGCAGAGTGTAGAGGAAGGAGATGTTCGTACAAGGGGAAGCTGGTGGTAAGTGGGACAAAGTCCTGAGGAAGGACATTTTTGGACAGTGTTCACAGGAAGTGTCTCATGTCTTCTCAGGCAGACATCAGCTGGTCGATCAATGGCATCCCCAAAGGTATTATCAAACAGTCCCTGGGTCATTTGCCCATCATGGTGAAGTCCCAGTTGTGTAACCTGCATGGCCTGACTCCCAGAGAGCTTGTCGAGCATCATGAAGAAGCAGAGGTAAGATCACCAACAACCACCACGACCAGCGCGAATCTATTTCAGGTTAAAAAAGAAGCACAAATTCCTTTGACCGGCAACAGGAAATGGGCGGTTATTTTATCGTGAATGGCATCGAGAAGGTGATTCGTATGCTGATTATGCCGAGGAGGAACTATCCTATTGCCATGTCACGACCCAAGTGGAAGAGCAGGGGGCAAGGATACACCCAGTATGGTGAATATGATCGCTGCTATTAAGAGGCTCCCGCCAACACCTGCGTCTGTCCGTCGTTTTAACCGGCCGCCTCGCTTTTGACTTTTTCAAGGTATGGCAATGCGCTGCGTGAAGGACGACCACACGGCCATCAACATGACCCTCCATTATCTGGACAATGGCACCGTGATGCTGAACTTCATTTACCAGAAAGAGCTTTTCTTCCTCCCTCTGGGCTTCGCACTTAAGGTAGCAATAAGTTGGAACGGATTTGAGAGACGGACGTTGTGGAACGTCACGTGTGTTTACCTAAACGATCATAAAGCATTGCTGGTCTGAGGTGTCATCTCCGCTGTGTGCTGGTGTCCAGGCTCTGGTGGACTTCTCAGACTTCCACATCTACCAAGAGCTGGTCAAGGGCAGAGAGGACAATTCCTTCTACAAGAAATGTGTGACTGAGATGCTCCGCCTGGTCATGGAGGAGGGCTGCATCACGCAGAGCAAAGTGCTGAACTTCCTGGGGGAGCGTTTCCGAGTGAAGATGAACCTCCCTGAGTGGTACACAAACGAGCAGTGCGCCCACATCCTGCTGGAGTAAGTTGTGAGTAGTCCTGAGCGGGACAGGGATGCGTCCGTCACACACTATATGTTGGCGTGTTGTGCTCCCAACAGCGAGTGCGTCTGCATCCACCTGAAGACACACGTGGAGAAGTTCTACATGCTGTGTCTGATGACCCGCAAGCTCTTCACCTTTGCAAAGCAGGAGTGCATGGAAGAAAACCCGGACAGCATCACATTCCAGGAAGTCCTCACCCCCGGTCAGCTCTACCTCATGTTTCTCAAGGTAACGTCTTCCTGTTTGAAATTCCAAGCTGTGTTTAACTTCTTAATAACTTCTGAGTGTTTTTGGCTCTTTGAGGCCGACACCAATCGCCGTTTTCTGCCTTTGCTCACCGCATCCTTCCATGGTGTTTTCCTGCGTCGGAGCGTTCGGGTGCACTTCCTCTCTGAACCAAAGCACTCGCACTCATCCCAACAGGAAAGAATGGCTGCGTGGCTGGTGTCGGTGAAGCTCGCCTTTGAGAAGAAGGCGGCCAGACTGAACTTGTCATGGAACGCTGAAAATGTGATGAAGATCTTCAACATGGGCGCCGACATCAGCAAATCCTTTGAATATCTGCTCGCCACCGGGAACCTGAGCTCTAAGAGTGGTATGGCTCCAGGAGCGCGGCTCGCCTCGAGGATGAGACGGACTATCAGTGGATGAGGGTGTGGTTTTTGTGCTCAGGTCTGGGGATGCTGCAGGCCACGGGCCTTTGCGTGGTGGCCGACAAGCTCAACTTCATCCGTTACCTGTCTCACTTCCGCTGCGTGCACAGAGGGGCAGCTTTTGCCAAGATGAGGACCACTTCTGTGCGGAAGCTGCTGCCTGAGTCCTGGGGCTTCCTGTGTCCTGTCCACACTCCAGACGGAGAGCCCTGCGGACTTATGAACCACATGACAGCCAACTGTGAGATTGTGGCTCAGGCGGTGTCCACCACCTCACTGCCGGCCTTGCTCTGTTCCCTCGGTGAGTGAGCGAGCGAGCGAGCGAGACCACTGCTGTCCACGGTGTCTCCGAGTCTCTTCTGACCCTCTGTGATGCCTCAGGTGTGACTCCAGTGGACGGGGCGCCGGGCCAGGCCTATTCAGACTGTTACCCTGTCCTCCTGGACGGGGCTGTCGTAGGCTGGGTGGAGAGTGAACTAGCCCCTGCTGTGGTGGACTCGCTCCGCAGGTTCAAGGTAGTCCACGGGAATCGCACACTTTGGGGATTCTTTTGTCTGAAATTTCACACTGAACACAAATCCATCCAGGTGCTGAAGGAGAAGAAAATTCCTGCCTGGACTGAAATCGTTCTGGTCCCAAAAACAGGCAAGCCCAGCTTGTATCCAGCCCTGCTCCTCTTCACGACGCCCTGTCGTCTGATGAGGCCCGTGCAGAACCTTTCTGTCGGCAGGCAAGAGCTGATCGGAACCTTTGAGCAGGTGTGGGCCGACGGCGCTTCTGCAAAGGTTGCGGGAAAAGCTGGGAACCGAAGTAAAATCTGTCTGAATCCCTGCAGCTGTACATGAACGTGGGGATCTTTGAGGATGAGGTCACGCCAGGAGTGACCACGCACCAGGAACTCTTCCCTCACAGCATGCTCAGCGTGGTGGCCAACTTCATCCCGTACTCGGACCACAACCAGAGTCCCAGGAACATGTACCAGTGTCAGATGGGTGAGTGCAGATGTGCAGGAGCGTTGGAACGCCAGTGGGGGCCTTGTGACCTTTACAGAGCTGGAACATCTGTTTTCAGGGAAGCAGACGATGGGATTTCCCCTGCACACCTTCCTGGACCGTTCTGATAACAAACTGTACCGGCTCCAGACGCCTCAGAGTCCACTGGTCCGGCCCAGTATGTACGACCACTACGACCTGGACAACTACCCCAGCGGCACCAACGCCATCGTAGCCGTCATATCCTACACAGGCTACGACATGGAGGATGCCATGGTGAGATGTTCTCCCTGCCGGAGAAGCTTAGCTTGGTTCTTTTGGCGTGAGAGGGTGATCTAGCAGTGGTTTCCCTGGACGAGGACCCGGGCTTGCTGATCAGTTCTTGTTGTGTCCACTCTGACTCCAGATTGTGAATAAGGCATCGTGGGAGAGGGGGTTTGCCCATGGAAGCATCTACAAGACAGAGGTGGTGGACCTGGCAGAGAGAGTAAAGGGAGACGACAGCGTGGTGTTTGGGACCGGCCCGGGGGGCCCTGGGGTGGAAGACAAACTGGATGCTGATGGACTCCCTCACATCGGATCAGTACTTCGGCACGGAGACCCCCTCTACAGCTATATCAACCTCAACACTGGCCAGAGCGTCATCTGCTACTACAGGTTTGTGCTCCTCCCTCCTATTACAGCCTCTGTTTCCCAGCTGCACTCATGAAACGTGTCCCCGTTTGGTCCCAGGAGCCAGGAGGCCTGTGTTGTGGACAACATAAAGATATGCAGCAACGACAACGGCTCCGGACGCTTCAAACGCGTCTGCATCACCACGCGGGTGCCTCGAAACCCCACCATCGGCGACAAGTTCGCCAGCCGCCACGGTCAGAAGGGCATCCTGAGTCGGCTGTGGCCGGCGGAGGACATGCCCTTCACCGAGAGCGGCATGTGTCCCGACATCCTGTTCAACCCTCACGGCTTCCCGTCGCGCATGACCATCGGGATGTTGATCGAGAGCATGGCCGGTAAGTCTGGCGCCCTGCACGGCCTCAGCCACGACGCCACGCCCTTCACCTTCTCCGAGGACAACTCTGCGCTGGAGTACTTTGGCGAAATGCTCCGCGCTGGCGGATACAACTACTACGGCACGGAGCGGCTCTACAGCGGCCTGAGCGGGGAGGAGCTGGAGGCCGACATCTTTATCGGAGTGGTTTACTACCAGCGGCTGCGTCACATGGTCTCCGACAAGTTCCAGGTCAGGACGACGGGAGCGCGAGACAAGGTGACCAACCAGCCGGTGGGGGGCAGGAACGTGGAGGGCGGCATTCGCTTCGGGGAGATGGAGCGAGACGCCCTGCTGGCTCACGGGTCTTCCTTCCTGCTCCACGACCGACTCTTCAACTGCTCGGACAGGTCGGTGGCTCAGGTGTGCGTGGACTGCGGCAGCCTGCTGTCGCCGCTCTTGGAGAAGCCGCCGCCCTACTGGTCAGCAACGCGCCACCGAAAGACGGTCTGTGTCCTCTGTGGCAAAAGCGAGTCGGTCGCCTCCGTGTCGGTTCCTTACGTCTTCCGCTACTTTGTGGCCGAGCTGGCTGCGATGAACATCAAGGTTAAATTAGAGGTTAAATGAATCCACAGGTGTGTACAAATAAAAGATAAATCTTTGTGTTTCGCACAGTTTTTAATGCAGATTTGATCCTATAACATCAGCGATGTGCTATTAAATAAATGGGTGTTATTATATTAAGATGAGCGTGGAACGTAACCTTTCTTTTACTGGACGCTGGGACTTGGACGCCTTCCCGAAGCGGTTTTGAGTATTTCTAACGAGGCTTCTGCCTCCTGGTCTCAGCGGGATTATTTACCGAGGATAAATGTAAAAAATACTAAACTTTATTTTTGAAACACCAAATAAAAGCCCTTCATTCAAAAGTCGTTCTTAAAGTCCGGTTTCCAGCTGTGCCAGAACACCTGGAAGGTCCAGGACTGTGGCGATGGTGTAGTCTGGTTCAACGGAACCGTTTGGGATGCGGCGTCCAGAACTGCTGATCCAAACTGTAGCTCGGACTCCGGCGTTGAAGCCTCCCTGGATGTCGGCGTCCAGGTCGTCTCCCACCATGACGCAGTCCTTGGCGTCCGCGTCCAGCATGTGGAAACACAACGTGAAGATGGACGGGGAGGGTTTCTGCTCGGCGTGTTCTCCGCCGATCACGACGGCGTCGAAGAGCTCCTCGCACCCCGCTGCCCTCACCTTCTCTCTCTGGACCTCGGCCACGCCGTTGGTCAGGAGCAGCAGCTTGTAGGACGCGCGCAGCTGTTTCAGGAGGCTGCGCGTTTCTGGAGACAGGACGAGGACTTCCAAACGGGCCTTTTTCCACAAAGAGTAACACTGAGGCGCCAGCGAAGGTGCAGGACGATGGCCGGTCACATCCCGGATGCTCTCCTCCCAATGACCCACACGGACCTCCTCAATGGTTCTGCCAGCCGAGGGGTCGAAACTCTCCTGGAGGAGCTTCTGCTTGAACCTGTCACAGATGATCGTGGCAGCGGGGTCATCCAGGGCCAGCGTGGCCTTCAGGAGCTCTCTGGTCTGCAGGAGTCAAGCACACGTTGATCAACAGGTGTGACCCCCCCTACACACACCTGAACAGCCCCAGCTGTGACCCAGAGCCTGCCGACTGGTAATGATGGGTCAGACAAAGCAAAGGGCCCAGTGCACCTCGGAAAAGCTTTAGGTTCCTGGTGCGGAATTATCAAGATGTAGATTACAATGTGGGTTTTAATGTGGGCAATAAAAAAATCCATTGGTCCATTTGGTTCGCAGGGCTTGAGAACGCGTCTCAATCAGTGATATAACGACAATTCTCTTCCTATATCGGATGAAATAGGGCATTATTTACCATTTAAAAAGTGGGGTAAATGTGACCGTTATTCAGAGAGACCGACTCCGCGTCCTCCAGCTGAGCGGAACAGTGACAGGTGGCGTAAAAGCGGACGTTCGAGTGTCACGTGATCACCTTCTGGATGGCGACTTCACCTGCTCGCCGCGTTTCAATGAGCGTGTTGTCCAAGTCGAAGATAATCGCCTTCACGCGCTTTTCCTCCATTTCCAGGCGTTCCAAATGTCGTGCGTGTCCCGCTGTTGGATGACGTCGCCACATCCTGGTGAAATGCACGACGGGATTTGTTGTCGTCGCGCGGATTGAGCAATTGCAAACTCCCCTCTGTAGAGGGCGCCAATGATCAAAGAACGCTTCCTGTTTGTGAGCGCTGATTTCTGCTCCCAAAGTTGGGATTCTTTTATCATGTAAATGATTAAAGACTGAGTCAAACACAAGATGACAGATGCTAAAATGAATCTTATAGCGTAATTACGGTTAAATAATACATTTAAAGCCATTTATTCTGCTGTGTCAAGGTTGTTTTCAGAAACTTGCTTACTAATGTGATTAATGCGAATTTGTTGTCCTCTACTGCCGAGGCAGACTGCTCAGGTCACGGCCTAGCTTTGGTGCTAACTGTCCATGGACAATGTGGATTTCTACACGTCCTCAGACGGTTTCATAATCAAAACATGCCTTAGTTCTCATGCAGCCTGTCCTCGTCTGGCCCTGGGCCAGAGTTTCACACGCAACGGTGTGCAGGCCTGTTGCACCAGCGAGCGAGATCACAAATCGCAGCACCTCTTCTCACATTACCTCCGGGAGCTCTGCTCTTTAAGCTTGACCTAGTTAGCCTGGGCAGAAATTAAAAACGATGAATCCTGGACCGATGGGCAAAGATTGAACCTTGAGCCTCCCTCACACCTGCTGCTAGCGTGCAGAGAGCGAGCTGCTTAAATGAGAGTCAGTGCCAACAACACCCGCCCTGTCTTGGCTTTTAATTGACCTGCAAGGCAAATTAAATCATTAACAGAGGAAAATGGTGATTCGAAAGATGTCGGGATGGAATTTCTGGTCTGTTGTGGAGCGAGAGATGAGGGAAAACAAACATCTTTTCTAGGAATCTTTGTGTGAGATTTCCAGGAAAGGACGCACGCCTGACAAACCAGCGAGGCGCGGTCGCACCTTTGTCTGCACGGCTCTGTTGCTGCTTTATCATGCGGGCGGCGGCGGCTCCAGCGGGGTTATGAATGGGTGATGATTGGAGGAGCGCTTTAATGGAGCAGGTCAAATCACAAATGGAAAGATCCAAAACAAGACAAAGCGTTTCAGACGCGCAGCCAGAATCTGCTGTTGTTCCACCGTTTTAAGGTAAATCTCCTCCAGTTGGAGAAGAATCTGACCTTACTGAAGAACTCTTTGAAGCTTTAACCTCCATCGACGTGAAGCAGACATGATTATAACATGTTTATAAAGCATCCCGGCCCTGCGTTTGGTATTCTTTACTAGCACGGACTTAACCATCATAAATGGGCGTCACAAAAGCTGTGCGACACATTCACATGAAGAAGAGTCGTCTTGGGTTTGTACGTTTATAGAAGACGAAGAGCGGAGGAACCTCATCCAGCCAGGTCTGGGTGCCCATGGACCAACCGGAGAAACGGCACACGCACGCTTCAGCAGTCTCTCAGTCAGGCAGGGACGCTCTTGCTCCTGATGATTCCTGTTTCTGATAACGTCTGCTGTCACACTTTGTTGTGTAACTGGCAGCGGTGGAGTCGTCCCGGGAGCTTGGCATCACGTGTGGGGCCTCAGCAGCATCAAAGCCTCTCAAACATCTTGTCTGCTCAGTCGTCCCCGCCTGTCTCGTCTTGTCCTCGTGGCTCTTCTACCATGGCTGGTGGTTCTGGCAGCTTCAAGTCCTGGTGGAGAAGCAGCAGAACCTTCAGGATCTAAGACGTTCATTCATTCATTGGCTCAGGAAAAGTTACAGTTCAATTAATGATGGACATCTACTAACGAAGCATTTTTAGAAAATAGCACGAGCACCAAAATAAAACCTCTGATTTACATATTGAGTATAACTTATATATATGTTTATTTTCTGTTAGTTATCTTGTTTTTAGTCTCGAGGTGAATATTTGTTATTTTAGCATGGATGGAATCATTTCACCCGTTAGAAAACTTCACTTTTATCATTTAACACCAGCTTCAGGATGCCCAGTTCAGAAATGCAGCCTGAACCGCGAGGACCTGGAAAACCTGGAGGACCTGGAACACCTGGAACACCTGGAAAACCGGGAGGACCTAGTAAACCTGGAAAACCGGGAGGACCTGGAACACCTGGAAAACTTGTAGGACCTGGAACACCTGGAGGACATGGAAAACCTGGAGGGCCTGGTAAACGTGGAGGATCTGGAACACCCGGAGGATCTGGAAAACCGGGAGGACCTGGAACACCTGGAGGACATGGAAAACCTGGAGGATCTGGAACACCTGGAGGACATGGAAAACCGGGAGGGCCTGGAAAACGTGGAGGACCTGGAACACCTGGAGGACATGGAAAACGTGGAGGATCTGGAACACCCGGAGGACCTGGAAAACCTGGATGACCTGGAAAACCTGGAGGATCTGGAACACTTGGAGGACCTGGAAAACCGGGAGGACCTGGAACACCTGGATGACATGGAAAACCTGGAGGATCTGGAAAACTTGGAGGACCTGAAACACCGAGAGGACCTGGAAAACCTGGAGGACATGGAAAACCTGGAGGACCTGGAACACCTGGAAAACTTGTAGGACCTGGAACACCTGGAGGACATGGAAAACCTGGAGGATCTGGAACACCCGGAGGACCTGTAACACCTGGATGACCTGGAAAACCTGGAACACCTAGCAAACCGGGAGGACCTGGAAAACTTGAAGGACCTGGAAAACCTGGGGGACCTGGGGGATCGTCTCCACGTCTACGCATGCATGCGAGATGTGTTGGCTCAGAGGCCGGAACTCAGGTGTATCATCACACACACACACACACACACACACACAGCCCAGGAAGACTGCCAGATAATGGGAGAGTTTCATCACCTTTAAAAAGCTTGGTCTGTAACCTGTGGGACTTTTCTGAGGAGTCCTAAATGTCCCGAATGGCTGTGAGGAGCGTTACGTCAGCAGCCGAGGAGGCTCCGTGCTGCCCCTGATAATGGTCGTCCTGTTTGTGTGTACGTGCAGGTTGCCAGACTCCCTTTGTTACCATGACGAGCAGCGTTAGACACAGCTCTGCTTCTCTATAGCTCCTACGCCCCCCCAGCCTGGATAAAATCTCACATGTACGCTCAATAGAAGCAGCTCCACTGACTAAAGAACAGCTGGGACCTCCGGACCTCCGGACCTACGGACCTCCGGACCTCCGGACCTACGGACCTCCGGACCTCTGGACCTACAGACCAGATGTGTCGCATCTGAAGAATGTTTAGAATTTAGAGCATAAATGTGTGATAACGCCTGCATCACACGCAGGCCAAAGAGAGCAGAGAGCTGCATGAGAAACACACACACACACACACACACACACACACACACACACACACACACACACACACACACACACACTTCTGCTCCTGCAGATGGGCAGCAGCGATAAATTTCTCAGCTTTACTGGCTGAGCTGGTGCTGGTGGCCCCTCCAGTACCTGTGGGGGGGGGGGCTGCAGATGCTGATAGGGACACTGACAGACGGGAGTCTGAGGGGCCGCCCGCTCTTTTGTACCACCTGGATGGGAGGAAAGGGGCCCCCGGCCCTGCAGGGAGCCTCTGTTCACCAGTGTCCACCACAGACAACGGCAGCTCTGTACTGGGGGGACTGGTACACCTGGTCCAGTCCTGGTCCAGTCCTGGTTCTGTCCCCTGAGCTCATCTGCTGAGGTAGATGGTCATTCCTGCCAGAGCCCAGCTGCACCTGTTGCTGTGTGTGTGTTGTGTGTGTGGTGTGTGGGTGTGTGTGTATGTGTGTGTTGTGTTGTGTCTGCTCCTCTCCTCTCCTCTCCTCTCCTCTCCTCTCCTCTCCTCTCCTCTCCTCTTCTCTCCTCTCCTCTCCTCTCCGCTTCCTCTCCTCCTCCTCTCCCCTCCCTCCTCCGCTCTCCCCTCCTCCCTCTCCCCTCCTCCTCTCCTCTCCTCTCCTCCTCCTCTCCTCTCCTCTCCTCTCCTCTTCTCTCTCCCCTCTCCTCTCCTGTCCTCTCCCCCTCCCCTCCCCTCCTCTCCTCTCCTCTCCTCTCCTCTCCTCTCCTCTCCTCTCCTCATCCTCTCCTCTCCCTCCCCTCCCCTCCCCTCCCTCCTCTCCTCTCCTCTCCTCTCCTCTCCTCTTCCTCTTCTCTTCTCTTCTCTTCTCTTCTCTCTTCTCTTCTCTTACTCTTCTCTTCTCTTTCTTCTCTTCTCTTCTCTTCTTTCTCTTCTCTTCTTCTCTCTCTTCTCTTCTCTTCTCTTCTCTTCTCTCCTCTCCTCTCCTCTCCTCTCCTCTCCTCTCCTCTCCTCTCCTCTCCTTCACAGAGATGAATGAATGAATGACACCTGCATGTTGTCCATAATGTTGTAATGAGGAAGTGAGTGAATATTAACATCAATAACAAAAACAACAACGCTATTACTAATAATCACAACAACAACACTGCTGTGATTGACAGACCAAGCTTATCTGCTCTCGTCTCGGCCGGCGACCCTGTGGAATGTGAGGCCATGATTCCCAGAGACGTTCTTCCCAGTAAACACTGGTATCTGAGCCAGTGTTTACTGGGCTCTCTTTGATATGTGATATGTCCACACGTGCTCCCAGCTGGTCCCTCTGAGCTGTGGCTGAAACCTGGCAGTCCCCAGGAGCCCCCAGGAGCCCCCACGTATCTGATGGGCCCGACTCTAATAGCTACTTCTGAGAGATCCCTCATTAGATATTGTGCCGCGCTGCTCAAGCTCCCCTCCCTCACTCGAAGGTTTCGTGAGAAGACGCTGCGACAGAAGGCTGTGGGGCAGAGGCGCCGCACCTGATGCTTGTGAAGGTTGTGATGTCATCGACAGCTCGTCTCCCCCCCGAACACCCGCGTCTGCTCCCCCGCACTCACCCTCAGCTCACTACCTCTTTATGGCGTCATGGCATCTCACACTCTGTTAATTCATCTACATTTCACACTAATTCTTCTACTGCAGTGTGTGTGTGTGTGTGTGTGCGTGTGTGGCTGTGTGTGCGTATGGGTGTGTATGTGTGTGGGTGTGTGTGCATATGCGTGGGTGGGTGTGTGTGTGTGTGTACAAAACTGACAACCAAAACTGGATGAACAAGGTTGGCGTGCAAAGACGAACAGAAACACACACTCTCTCTCTCTCTCTCTCTCTCACACACACACACACACACACACACACAGACACAGACACACACAGACACACACACCATTACCTGTCTTCCAACAGGAATGTTAAGTGTCAAGAATGCCTCACACTGACAGACTTGAACTGGGACCTGATCACACAGACTTTCATGAATGGAACGAGCTCTTTCATAAATCCAGCTGCATGTGGACCACTACCAGCTCTGCTCTGGATCAGAGCCCGGTCCCATGGTCTGAGGTGACGTCCTGTCCCTTGTGGACGGCCACACGGCTGCAGACGCTCCTGTCGGATGCCTCTGTGTCTCCTGCACCAGAGCCAATCCAAACACAGGGAGGAAGCGTCTGTTCCTCTGGCTTCAAAGTCACAGGAATCCTGAGTGACAGGCAGGAAGCGGAGCCAGGACACCAGTCAGAGCAAAACACACGCTCCCACACGGTCCTGGCAGCCCTCGCTGATCCCCACGTCCATCACTCGATCGGACATCTGGAATCCCCCTCTTCTGCTCACCACGATTGATTGGACAACCTAATTGTCCAGGTTTAATTGTGACCTTTGGATATTGTGATGGATGAACTAAATCAACCAAAGGGAAACCTGCTGCCCTCACATGTGGGCTGCCCATTCATCCCAACAAGTGGACCAGTGCAAAGAACCAATTAGGACGAGTTAGTAGAGCATGTCCGGCTTTGTGCCGGTGACCGTTGGACCCACTGGAACAGTCTCAGGATGGACACCTACATCTGCTTGACCTCATGCTAAAACCTCAGCAACATTTGTGTTTCTTGTACCAAAATGACCCTCAGATGTATGATCGTTGTTTCCTGGTGCCAGGAAAATGGTCGCCGTGATGTCCTGACATTGTTGTGGCAACACGGTCGGACCGTCGTGCTTGAGAGACCCGGCTCCTCTGGGTCACTGTCGGTTTCCTCTCACCAAAACAGGTCATGGCTTCTGAACCCCAGCCCGTGTCCCATATTCACACATGGAGCCTTCCGGAGCCCACGGTGGGGAATAGGGAGTCACTCTCCAGTTCTTTAGGGTTTAATGTGACTCCACCACTGAAATGTGTCATCTGATCATTTCCATGTTTTCCTTAATTCAACCACAATCTAAAAATAGCAAGAAGAGCCGACGAGGTTCTATTTTAATGCGACCGCGTTCAGCCAGTTTGAGATCCAGAGTAAACATGCACGTCACAACTGTCTCTTTCCTGGTGTTGAAAGAAATCCAATCAATTGCTGTTTTGTTCGACCGGTGACGTCAATCAGAGCAAGACCGATACCGCAGATGCTAACGAGAGATGGGAGCAACTAAAGCAACCGACACTCTCACGTAGGAACATTCCTGTTGCTAATTATAGGACTTTGAGGAAGATAGTGGGGCCACATGTGTGAATATTGGAGCCAGCTCCCAGCTCTCTTCCTGGTTTAAGGATTTTTTTTAAAATCAGGAGCTCAGTAAAAGCACTTTTATAGCAGAACTCTGAACTTCTCTCAAGACAGATTCCACCATTAGCGTCTTCTCACGAAGAAGGTGAGAACCTTCTTGTGCACATTGATGAGCGCATTATTCAGCCAACAGGAACGTTCCCTGCTGCTTTACTGGGTGAGCTAATGTGCCCCCATATGATGCTATCTGACGTCTGTGTTGTTGGTGGGGGAAAAGCAGCCCCCATGTGAGACAATGTCCTGAGGACACAGTGCAGAGCCTGAATGGACTCTTATACGGGACCGCGAGGGAAGCTCTCATTAACTTCCTCCTGGAGATTAAGTCTGACTGTGTCACTAAAGTGAATCAGAGGGAAAATCTGAGCCTTAAACAATCAGCAGTTTTTATCACCTGAGGGTTTGAGACCTTTGGAGGGGATTCTGGTTGGGTTCTGAAGCCCACACAGCCCTGATGCTTCCTGGAGAGTAGAAGCTTGGTTAAAAAAGTCAAAGGTTAGATTTGAATAGTTTATAGTTCGACAAAATTCCTGTTTAGATGAGCTGCAAAGATGGAAAATTAGCCCCCAGAACCAGAACCAGAGAGGAGCCTTATGCTTCAAATCCCTCATTAATAAGAATTTAAATGTCAGAAATGACCTGTTGTGTCTCTTACTTCTGGCAGACCTGTCCAGAATTTTCCCGTCCTTGATGTGAGAGTCGGACCGTTGGGTCCGTCCACAGTCACAGATCAGCTGATGTTGAGGAGAGAAGCCTTAAAACACCACAACCAGCCCTTTTCTGTTCTTATCCAGTGTGAACAGCTCAGTAGGCCCAGAACAGCTGAGAAGAACGCAGAAGAACCAGCCGTCAGACCTCTGCTTCCTCCCTCTGTGTTGATATTCCTCACGTTCGAATCCCTGACAGAATAAAACCCAAAGCCTGAAAGAATATTCCACCTTCTGTGTGTCTCAAACAGGCGTCCATGACTGAAACCCTCACTTTCTTGGGCCGGGCATTTTATACGCCTTCGTTTTCACATGACTGGCAAAATAAGTCACAGTTTAATGCTTCAGAGGGTGGCTGTTAGGTCTGTTTGGGCCTTTCCAGCCATGAAGACACAAACATAAGACAACAATGTAATGTGATACAAAGAGACAGAGCTGCTGTGTGACTGGACGGACCGAAACGTCCCGTGAGCGTCCAATTACTGCAGACCGAGGACTAATGATCAACAGCAGTAGAAGAAGAACTCACAACACACACACACACACACACACACACACACCACACACACACACACACACACACACACACACACACACACACAGAGCGTGTCACTAACACAGTGGCTTTCACATGGTTTTGACATCAAGTGCTGATCACTGGGCTGTTGCTGACAAATGGCTCTTCTCCAGGTGATTACACACACACACACACACACACACACACACACACACACACACACACACACACACTGACAGCGTGTCACTGAGAGTCCTCATTTTGTGTCAACTCTAATTGGCATGAAGGAGGACGTCATGAACGTGTGCGTCCACCTGGACATGGATGTCCACGCTTAGCTGGAACATCTCAGGCACATTTATCAACTTCTCCAGGTCCCGGTGTAACTGGGTCAAAGCTCTCATTTTGTCCACTTCTGGTAGGGGATCACTGTGTGTCCAGCAGTCCAGACATTAATGGACGTTCTCCTGACTGGACGCATCATTCCGAATGCTGCTGCTTTGCTTTATTTGATAAATCCGGAACAGCTCGCGTGACTTCCCCCCCTGCAGGCCGAGGCCCATCGTCCACAACTGTCCGGCACCATTACCTTCTGGCAAAAACACCAGCGACAGGCATGAGGAGGGGGTCGCCGAGCGTTAGGGGGGCCTCCCTTTGAGCGTTTCCTCACCTCTGACCTCTCACAGGGGGGAGAGATAAACACAAGAGGGAAGACGACTAAGCTTCAGCGACTTTTAATGACAGACTTGGTTGGGTTAGAATAGCAACACCGAGGTCACGCAGAGCCCAGATCGGCCCGTGGATCCTCGCGTAAGATGCTTTCCCGCGTATTTAAGCTGAGGATTCCGAATCATTGAGTAAAAACACGCTTAGTTTTCTCCCCACCTTCAGTTCATTGATTTAACACAACAGTCTGCGGACAGAAAAAGCTTCAACTTGTTAAAACAGCTCTGACACTTTAAATCTTTTGTTCCTGCCTCTGATCGGCAGAGCCGACTCCTCGGTGGTTACGGCACGTCTCTCCCGGCTTGGCGTGGATGTGAGAAGCGCAGTCATGCGGCGGAACAGGAAACAGGCCTCTCATTGAACCGACAGTCCGACCCGATGCCACAAAACCCCCTGAAAAGGTTTTTTTTTTTTTCGCCAGTAAGACAAAAACGTCCAACAATGGCCGCTGATTCAGAATTCAGGGAAAATGCCCTTTTAGTGTGAGAATGGAGGGGAGACACCTTCACGGGCTGCTGACTACGCTTCGGCGAGGGCCTCCTTGACAAAAAGCGAGCGTGGAGTCCTGGATCGGGGGATCGAGGTACCTCAGGCCATTAGGATATGCGAACCCTCATTAGCATCGTTCTAAGACGAGGGGGCTTTTTCAGAGTCTGAAAAGGAGGAAAAACACAGGATTTGTGGACTTCTGGGAAGTATTGGTTTAGGAGCCGGTGTGTGTGTGTGTGTGTGTGTGTGTGTTGGGGGGGGGCGTCGCCGTGGGACGTTTTGACATTTGGAGGTCATTCAGTCGTAATGAGGCATTTGCGGCCCGACTGAAATGAAAGAGTTTGCCCCGGCGCTCAACTCTTCCTGATTCAAGGCCAAAGCCTGATGACAGTTTGGTTTGGTGGGAGTCAGAGTGATCACACAGCGGCAGGTCGATTCATCTCTAATGGAAAGTAATTAACAAGAAAAGGCGCCCAGTTCTGGTGTGCGTGCGTGCGTGCGTGCGTGTGTGTGTCCTTGTATTTGTGTACACACACCTCTATACATGCTACTGTCAGCAGCAGAACAATGTGTCCTGACACGATGTTGGGAGGTTTAGAGACGTTTCTTTCAAGAGTCGACACGCTGAGAGGCCGTTTAGCTCCTGTTTAACTTCATACTAAGGATGGGCGATACCACACTTTTGGGATTCGATACGATACCGATACTTTTTCTTTTGTATGTTCATCGATATCGATACCGTTCATTTCTTACTGGCAATTTTTGTCAGTCAAAATATTATTACATTTAAGACAAATCACAAGACAAATACAGACCATTTATATACAATTTATTATGGTCAATTGATTACTAGGATTTCCTGATCCTTTAAACCTGCATAAGACAGTTGTTCCATGAGAAAATTAACTAGAACAATGTCTGACAC